>NW_028301711.1:49568181-49871212 GCF_037042655.1 Diuraphis noxia
TTGATCAGAGTGGTGTAACCAGTGAAAATTCCTTAGAAAATTCAAAAGTACTGAGTAATGTTGAAGTACAAGAAAAAATAGGTAATTTATTTATTATTTGTGGGGACTAATAAATTGGATAAAATTATTTTTATTGATTTATTTAATTTAATGTATTTATAAATGTTTAGTTGATCAGAGTGGTGTAACCAGTGAAAATCCTAAAATTCTGAGTAATGTTGTAGTACAAGAAAAAACAGGTAATTAATTTATCAATTTTCATTGTGCATTATATGGGAAGAATAATAAAATAAATTGGTCTCGCGAAGGTTTCAATAATTGGAAAAACGGATTACCAAAAGTCATTATTCGTGAAACATCAGAAGCTCACATTATGTCTTCTATAAAAGTAGCATACAGAGAAGCATCATTTCCAATTATACAATCAATAGATGAAAAAAATAACTTGGATAAAGTATTAAACAAAGAAATTGTACGTCACTTAATCGACATAACTTTATACCTCGGTAGACATTGCTTACCGTTTCGTGGTCATAAAGAGGGATGGAATGAACAACTTATGGGTAATTTTAAAGATTTAGTGGTATTATTGACTAAGTACTCCCCCACATTGTCTTCTTATGTTACTCAGCTACAATTAAAAGGAAGAAAGATCCATAACTTTTTGTCTTGGCAACGCCAAAATCAATTAATTAAATCAATTTCAATGCACATTAAAGATACCATACAAAAAGAACTTCTAGAAGCAAGATTTTTTAGTGTGTCCCTAGACACAACATTTGATGTTTCTAGGAAAGAACAGTTATCTGTCATGTTAAGGTATATTAATAAAAACACTGTTGACTGTATAGTAAACGAGCGACTCGTGGCAGTTAGAGAGACTGCGACTACAACAGGACAACATCTTTTGACTATGCTTGAAGAAATATTTAACGAAATGAATATTGATTGGAAAAATTACCTTGTCGGGCAATCCTATGATGGAGCCGCTTCCATGAGAGGTGTGTATAATGGTTTACAGGCAATAGTAAAAGAGCACAATCCATATGCTATGTATGTTTGGTGCTATGCGCATCGTCTAAGCTTAATTATTGTAGATGCAGTAAGTAGTTGCACAGAAGCAAGAGACTTATTTGGTAACCTTGAAGCATTATATGATTTTATTGGTAGTAGTAAAAAAAGAGTAAACATGTACTCCAACTATCAAAAAGAAAGATATCCAAATAAACAATTAAGAAGGCTCAAAAGAGTAGAAACAACACGCTGGTCATCACACTCTTCTGCACTTGAAACAGTATTTGCAACATTTAATGCAATTTTGGACACACTAGAATATTTAGATAAAGATACATCTTCAGATCGCATGAGTAGTATTAAAGCAAAAAGTTTATTTGATTATCTGATATCAGAACGTTTTTTTTTAACTGCATTGACCTTTAGAAAAATTTTTAATATTACAGGTCCATTAAATTTATATTTGCAGGGGAAAAATATTGATTTGTTATCAGCTGTATCCTATGTTAAAAGTGTACAAAAGAAAATAAACTTGTTTAGAAATGATACTCAATTTGAAGCAATAGTGAAAGAAAAAGAAATATTTGTTAATACAAATGTTGTAGACTTTGATATAATACCACTTACACAAACCCGTATGAGAAAGAAAAAAAAAATGCCAGGAGAGACATCATCAGATGAACTGCCAAACTTAAGTCCAATTAACAACTTTAAAATAAATACTTACTTTACTGTTATTGATATAATAAGTTCTCAAATATTTGAAAGATTCAATAACAATTCAAATCTTTTAATAAATGATTTATCACTTTTTAACAAAAAAAGACTTCTAGAAATAACAAAATCGTCCAATTTGCCTAACGACGCATTTAATGGATTTCAACAAGTTTATGGGAAGTTTGTTTTTGCTGAAGATTTAAGAAGAGAATATATGCAATTTGCAAATGTATATTTAGAGTTAGAAAAAACATTGTCGTTGTCAAAAACATTACACCAACAAAATAATACACAGATTAAAAATTATGAATTTGAAGCCAGTGGTACTGAAAGTGAAGTAGAAGAATTTACTGATGATGATTTATTGGAAACTCCTAATAGTGAAGGTACTATTCACATGATGTATAAGATATGCAATGAGGCAGGTTTGAAAGAAACATTCCCTGCTTTAAGTATTGCACTGACTCTCCCTATATCAAGTGTTTCTCCTGAAAGAACATTCTCAAAATTAAAACTGGTGAAAACAAGGCTTTGAAGTACAATGAGTGAAGACAGGCTTGAAGCACTTTTGATGATGTCTTGTGAATGTGATATTCCAATTGATGTAGACACTATCATCAAACGTTTTGCATCATGTAGTACAGAATTGTCAAAATTATTATTGTAATGTATATTTTAATAATTCTATTATTGAGTTATTTATATTATTTAAATTTAATTATATTATTATATAATTAATTTGTTGTGGTATTCAATAAAAAAAATTTATAAATGCTCATTTTTAATAATTATTATTGATAATAAATTCTCTACTTATGGTTTAAAGGTAGGGGGTGTGGGGGGCGAAGCCCCACACGGCTCTGTTTAAATTGCTTGGGTGGGTAGGTACTTTTTGGATTCTACTGCCCCTCCAAATAAAATTTAGTTCGGCGCCACTGGATTAATATAATTAATATTATTCAGATTTAATGACAATTCATTCGATTCATGCTTTTTAATGAGGGTATGTATAATTTGTAATCATAACTGTTTCATTTATGCACTAATATATAACTTATTAGAAGTCTTATTTTTTTTAAACTTGTTAGTTAAAAATTATTATTAAGTAATGTATAATATGTATTATGTAATATGTATATATTAAGCTGGTCACACGCAGTGCTGTGGCTGGGAATCATCAATGGTTGAATGGTGTAATACTTACACTGTAAGTAGTCACAAAAAATTGTACCCACTTATACCAATTTTTTTTTTCTGTCCCTGGAAAGCTGGCAATTTATCTTATGGTTTTTACTTTACAAAAATGATTTTTACATATTTAACAAATAACAATAATAAATAATATAATTATTTTATTTTATCATTGTTAGAGTTTACACGTTCGGTGTATGGTATAGACTTTTAATATATTATAAATTTATAACTATTTATAAGTCTATGGCGTACGGTATAGTTCAAACTATTTTTTTCGTACACCCGAGAATCACACACACTAAATATTTTTCCTAGTTGTTTGGTGTATGTCTCTTCATTATAATATACAACGAACACGGGAAAAAATCACTCTTAAGTTTTAATTTTATACGTCTTAGTTAACCGACAACCGCGTACATATCTACGATTCTTTTAACATTTAAACATCGAAGCGGGCTGATATCAAATTGTAGATATCAATCCAACATGTTAACCACAAAATATATATTGTGATAAGTTTTTACATTAACATAAGTTTGTTTCCCGTATTTCTGTAAATTATAAATTTAATGTTAATAATATTTATATTTATTTATAATAGATATTTAGTTTAAGTGTTAACTGTTTAACATAATAATATTGCACTGTCTATCTTTGTTTGACATGAGCGTCTAAAAGGGTGGACAAGATAATAATAAATAAATAAAATATTTTTTCTGTATCTTAATTTAAATACCATAACATTGGTAGGGCCCCTTGGGCTGCAGCCCACTCAGCCCTCCCCTAAATCCAGCCCTGGTTAAACTAATCTTTTCAAACTTTGTGGAGATTTGGGGCTTGCTTCTGCTCCACCGCTTGTCGACCTGGTAGTGCAGTACCATCAGAGACAGCCCATACATCAAATGATCATATCTAATAGGAATAATCAGTGGCGGCGCCAGGGGTGGGCCCAGGCCCACCATAAAAAGTCTCGGGCCCCCCCTGTGGCCCACACCAAAAATTAAATTTAATCATACTAGAGTACAAAAAAATATCTCATGAATAAATCAAAATATGAAAATATAAAGTCATAATAAATGGCGTGAACAACATTTTGAATGGGTTAAAAACTATGCACTATGCTTTCAAGCCTCATAAATAACGTGTATTTTCCATCGGCTGAATACGAAAATATGACTAAAATATACAGGGCCGTCCCGAACTAAGATTCACGGGGGGGGGGGGGGGTGTATACCTATCAATTTGTCGACTCAAACATTTTTTTCTCGCTTCGCTCGAAAAAGTCAATACATTATTATCAATTTATATTATATTTTTTTCTTATCATTTCATACTTCATGTTTTTGAATTTTAATTATAAATATACCATAAATAACCAGATATAAGATTTTATTATTTTATTATGAAACAAGGTATGTACAATATATTCATAATAGGTAGGTATTCAAATACTAATATTTTAACACATATTAAATATTATAATATTTAAATTAAAATGTTAAAATAATTAAAATTAACCTTGTAAAAAAAAATCATAATAATATAAAACTATATTAAAATAACAATTAATTTAAAAAAAATTAACAGTTAAATTTGTATTCTACGCTCTTTTAAATTTGACCATTGTTGTGCTAATTTGTTAATATTTGTTAATATTCAATTGGTCTACAATATCTTTTTCTATTCCTAATATTACTAAGGAATTTAACCGGTTATCATTCATTATTGATCTAAGAAATGTCTTCACTAATTTTAATTTACTAAATGTCCTTTCATTTGAGGCAACAGTCACTGGAGAGTTAACGCCAAACGACATAATAAATTAGCACATGGTAAAATATGTTTGACTTCCTCAGACTTTTCCAATAAGGATTCAAAATTTTTGAATCATCTTGTGACATGTTAAATAATATCTCTAGTTGAGTTTGGACTAAATCTAGATCTTTTAGATTAGAGCCTGTATAAGTACTATCTACTGGAAATAAAAAGAGGGAATTTGTAATATTTTATTGTATATCAAATAATATATGAAAAACGTTACTTTAGTTTTTTTTTTTTGTGCATAATGTACCAATAATTCTATATATGTATATTTCATTGTATTTTAATGTCTTACCTCATCTAATACAAATTCTGTTATTCCTTCACGTTTAGCTTCAGTTTGGATACGCTACATATTGTTTGAGTTGAACTTGACTAAATTAAAAATTATACATATTATATAGTAGGTAGTAGGCACTTATAATGAAATCAGAATAAAAACATTTTTATATTTTAAAATTTATTTAGCACTGTATTTGTATGTCTGTATATTTAATGTTATATGAAAATTCTATTCTCAATATTTTTTACCATACGTAATGTATCAAGAACTAATATTATAAATATGAAATTTAAAATTGGATTCAATTACGGTGTATAACAATTAAAAAATATAAAAGCTTACCGGAATCATATTATGCAGTTTTATCTGTTTGGATAAAAGTTGTGAAGTTTTGGCCGCACTTTCGAACGGGTTTTTAGGAGCGCCAACATGTTTCACATTTATCCGTTTACCATTATGTAACTTCTCTTCGTGCTTTTTCTTAAAATCATCGTCAAATGTATTTCCACATTCTAAGCACTCGACTTTAACACGTTTTCTCTTACGTTTAACATTAATTGTGGCACTCATTATTATAAAAGTAAAAATATAAAATTATAGAGACTGAAAAGCTTTTGCAAAATGTTAAGCTTAGTTTAGAAAATAACAGCGTATTACTAACTGTTTAGTCTATCATGTACAACTAATATTATATAGCGATACGGGTGACAATACAGAGTACAGACAGTCGATTTGACGATTTGTACTTTGTACATCAGATATTCAGATCTATTTTTAACATATTGACATATTGTTATCGAGAATCGAGCATCGGATGGAACGACAATATTTCATTGTCATTTTATTATTATTTTACTTATCAGTTATTACTGTTAATAGTTATTATTAATTATGAATTATGATATTCTTATTGAATTATAAATAAAGTAGTTATATAAATTTCATAGGAAAATATTTGAACTCATCATTTGACTGTGCAATATAAAATATTTTTTCAAATACTTGAAATATTATTATAATATTATAATTATTGAATATTGTTAAAATCGCCGACTCCACGGATCGCTGAGCTATGTGCCGACTGGGCCCCACTAGATGAGTCGTGGGGGGGGTGGCCCCCCCTCGGGACGGCCCTGAAAATATAACTAAAATATTTGGGCCCCAGCCTGGCCCATCTGGTATTAAAATTCTGGCGCCGCCACTGGGAATAATTATTGAAATTCCAAAAAATATAAATTGTAAACACTTAATTTCGTACACCTGAGAATCACTAACACTAAATATTTTTTCTAGTCGTTTGGTGTATGTCTTTTCATTATATATAAGTACAACGAACACGGGAGTCGCTATTAGGTTTTCATCTTCATTTTGTTCAAAAAGCCTTGCCGCCTTGGTTAACAAACCGTTACATACAATTCTTTTATCATTAATTCATGGTAACCGCCGAGGCAGGCTGATATCAATCCAACATGATAACCACAAAATATATTGTGATAATAAGTTTTCATAATAACATAATTTTGTTTCCCGACTTCCCGTATTTCTGTAAATTGTAAATTTAATGTTTATATAATTTATTTGTAGTAGGTGTTTAGTTAATAGTTTTAGTGTTGACTGTTTAACATAATAATATAACCCAGTCTATCTTTATTTGACACGAGGTCACGTTGTATGCCAAAATCATTTTAAACTAATAAACATACAATATTATTTATTGATAGTTTAGCGTTTTGCTCCTGTAATTCAATTTTGCTAATAGAACATTTTTCTTTATCGTGAACGCCACCAGTTACCGGCCATTTTTAGTTGTCTACTCTTATATATAATATTGCTATTATATTGCACTATCTATCGAAAATTATTTAGGTATGCTGTTCACAAGATAAAAACGATTTGATATTTCAGTTTGTGTTGTGTTTCATAATATATTAATACAAATTAAATTTTGTTCTAGGATTTCTTCAACATTATTCAACCTGGACCCATTAACACATAAACATTCCAAAACTAACTGAAGTTGAACTTCAAAAGATAATTGAAAAGTTTTTGTTGGTAATTTCTAATATATTATTATTTGTTGTTACGATGTCATATGCAAACGCTCTATCAAAAAATCTGACGAAAACACCCATTGAGTTTAAAAATCTACCAGATGAAAAAATATTATTTGTTATAGATTCTTATGCGTTATCTAAAATTGACATTGATTTTAGTCCTACTAATATAGATTCGATGTCTAGTGTAGAAATAATTCGAAGGGCATACAGATTTTTTGCATTACAAAAGAATCGATTTCAAAATAACTCGTTTGGAATTTGTTTATTAACTCCACACTCATTTAATCTAGTTATGGATTTTACCTCAAATATTAATATTGTGATTGAAAAATTATCATCTATTTTGAATCAAAATGATAAGCCTGAAGAAGTTGCTGCATATGATTTTGGCCCTTTGTTAAAATATATTGGCAAATTAAGGAATCATCACAAAGATTGTTTATTTAGAGTTATCATGACTTATAACAGAGATGACTGTTTACCGATTATTGAATCACTAGACAAAAAGACATTTAATATTTTTTGTTCACCAACATTTTATTTTGATACTGTTTATGTATGTGAAAATAATATTGAAACAGATGAAATGGCTCAAAATATTTATGGTAAATTGGCTTTATTGTGTAGTTCTTGGTCTCACAAAGTGTGTGTCCAACGTAAGCCAATGGCTATTATAAATGGAATTACATCACTGTTGCCTCATCCCTATACTAGGGAACTTACTACAAAATAAAAATTGTTTTATTGTTAAAAATATTTACAGTTAAAGCATGTATATTATAAGTAAACCAAGCCTGACTATTGAGTATAAAATGTATTTTTCAATTTCTTATATATTTTTCTATCTTTATATGTACTTATTATTGTTACCTAATAAAATTTTTGTAAAGATAAGAAATTGAGGACTCAAAATGATTTTTAATACTAAAACAAATAAATAAACTTATGTAATATTCAATTTATAGGTTCATTATTATTTAATATTTTTAATTTAAATGTTTAAAAAAATATATAAATTGCGATGAATGTATAAACTATCCATAAACAATGTAATATTTAATTGCTATACATGTTCTTTATATTATATTCTATAAATCAAAAACTTATTGAAATATAAATTTGTTTATCGAATTTTGTATGATTATTAAGCAGTGATTATTGTAAATAAAATAAAATACAAGGTCAATAAATTGTTAATTTTACTTTATTTATTTGTGAAATTACAAAAGTGAAAAGGTTAGTATCAACAATTGAGATACTAATTCAATATATATTGTATCCTGTTGAAAATGTTAAGGGACCAAGTACAATAATTTAACTTTATGAATAGTAAGTCATTACAATTTTCATTGATTCATGATTGTCACTCATCATAATTGATTAATATTGAACTCGTTATATTTTTTTCATTTAACTGTCAGTCAAAGTAATCTGACAATCTTCTAATCATGATTACTTGAATGATCATATTTATTGTAAGAGTTTTTATCAATCTAACCTGTTACAATTTTATAAAATATTTAATTATCTGTAATTGATTTTTTTTTATTATTATTATTTCTTTGGCATAACATTTTAAATGTTTGTAAAAGGCCTGGCATGAAAAAATTGTTGATTCATGATCATTATATTAGTGTACAATAAGTATTTTAAAAACAAACTAGTGTGTATGGGTATTTCTTAATGCCGAGCAAACAATACAATTAATAGATTGGTGAGGTGATTGTTATTAGTTGTTAAAATATGTGCCAGGAGCAAAACACTTTAGATACATATAACATATAGTATATATGGTATTTATCAACAGTGTTTATAATTTTAAGCTACATATTTTAGTTGGTGGCCATTTTGTAATGTAGGTCTGAGGTCTCTTATTATTAACCGGAAATTAAATACAAATTTTGAATCATGTAGAGTTATTAGTTTTAAATGGGCATTGATGTGCACGGGGATCAGCTAGTGCCTAGTATTATATATGTATATATATTTATTTATTTATAAATAAATGTATTTACAATATGTAATATAATAAAACAATAAGTACATTTTTTTACAAGGTTTGGACTTTGGAGGCTTGAGTAAAGGGTGTGTCCATTGACACTACTTCAAAATATTATATATTTATAAACCAAATATCTATATACCATATAACAAATAACAATGAAGTTACAACAGTATCATGATTCATATTTCATTAAATGCTTTTTCATCGTAAATTCGTAATATCATGGTACTGATGGTAGCTTCTCGACTTGGTAAGTTTTTTACTTTTTTAGTTAGTCGCTCAGGTTTTCACGAATTCACGAATTACGACTCTTTCATGGACCGTGATAACAAGATAACACGAAATACGTATCACAGAATAAAACGTACTATACGTTTTACAATCATAGTTTAAACCTCGGTTATGCTTGAACCACGTCTGATTTTACCGGCCGAATTCCGTGGTTTGTAAATTGTAATACGGTCCCTTAAAGGTTTCATTGGCATTTTATAATAATTGTCAACAACTTCAGGGCAGTTATATTATTATCTTTGCCGCTGGAGCAATTTATATTATCAATATACACGTTATACAAAACATATTTATACTTTTAAAATACATTTCTTCGATTCTTCGTATTATAATCACATTTATCCGTGGTATAATCTTACTAATCTTAATCGTGTTTGAGTTGTATTACACATTACACGTCAATAAATAAATAATTTAAGTTTTTTATAGCATTTTATTTTATTTCTCTGCTGTGTTTGCTTAATGTCTATGTATTTATACATTACGGATTAGCCGCCTTCAGTGTTAGATACTGGAATTAGTGAAATTCGATTTCCCATTTAGCTGATAGTACTTATATGCCGAAAGCACTTGAATAAAATACTTATTTTCCTAGTTCTATGATTGTTTGACAAATTGTTATCGATCACACTTTTTAAAAATTTGTATTAAACTTGTATTACCTAAGTATTTCAAAAGTTTATTTGTCACCATGAACTTTATAGTACATTTAATGATTTCTTTATCCATACTCTCAATCGGCACCTGTATTAGATGGCACATGCAACCCAACAGTAGAAAATGTCTCAGAGAAGAACTCAGGGAAAATGTATTGGTCAAGGGTGAGTATGAAGTAACTCAGGTTGACGATCAGCAAGTGGATTATGTTGTAAGTATATTTAAAAAATCAACTAGGTACCTACCTTTGATTTAAGCTCTATTTCAATTTACATTATTTATTAATATACTTATATATTAACATTTATTGGTAGTAAACATTTTGAAAAGAGCAATTTTAATAAATTACCTAAGTTAATTAATTCAAATGAGCTGTTAAAAAATATTTACTTACTGGATTTAATAAATAATTTACCTATAATTATTAGGTGGTAAGTAATGTTTTTTTTTAATTATATGAAATAAATTAGGTTTTAGCCAATCAATCAGATAGCTCAATTTACATACTTTTACCAACTAATATTTATTAATTATCGACCTAATCATAGTAAAATTCTTTAAAAAAAAAATAGTTGTTTCTTAAATACTTACTAACAATTCATAAGTAATAAATAAATTTATTGTACCTAAGTATCATTTTTATCTATTGTGTAGTTTGTATCTGCATACACCTATTTTTTCTGAGATTTACTAATGCAAATAGGTATTACTATTTAACATTAAAAAATAAAAATAAATATTTATACTATTCATAGGTCAAAGATTCAAAAAATCATATATTGGCACAGAAAGAAGATATAACTTCTGGAAAGTTTACTCTTAGTGTAGAAAATAATGATATATTTGAAATATGTTTTACTTCAAAAGTCTTAAATAGTAAGTATGAACAAAAGAAATTTTGAAGATAGAATTAAATTAATTAATACCTTTTTTTTTGTTTCATGTTTTTCAGATGAATGTAAGTTATAATTTGTGACTTGATTGATGAATATATATTTTGGATATTTTATTACGATGCACAAAGAAAAAATATGGTTCATATAAGTTTTTAGATCATACGTTATATATTTACCTATAAATGCTGTATAGTTACTTAACAAATGCAACAATGTTATTTCATCATATGGATTGTAAATTTAGTATTATAATTTACAGATCATCAAGGTGCTGTACAAGAAGTTTTTGTGGACATAAAAACAGGAGTAGAAGCTAAAAACTATGAAGGGGCAAGTTTTTTCTTGTATAATATAATTAGCTGTATTATTTGATTCCGCTCAGGTTAAAATTAATATATTTATCTATCATTTGAATTTTTGGATCTAGATGTCTTTCTTTAGACGTACCTGTTAGAATTTTAGTGATTTCTATGTCACTTGAGACTTTGAGAGTGAATTATTGTTTATCTTGTCCTGTTGCTCAATTTTGGTGGATTTTAATTGAAATTCGCTATATTTATTCCAAAATTCCATTATATTACATACAGAAAAAATTATATCAATCATAATAATTATTTTATACTCAAATCAAGTGCAATTGTATATAATGTGGATTTACCTTTAGATTTTAGAAGGGAAAAAACTTTTATGATATGATAAATTTATATTTTTGTGTAACTTTTTAAAATTGTTTAGTTTTTAAAAAATATCTAATTATCTATTTATTATAAATGTTTATAAATTATATATTATTAAGTTATTAAGTACCTATGCAATATTTTTTTTATTAGATACAATTTCCCAACTACTTTTTCTTGTATAATAATGTTTATGATTGTCTTTATTTATTAATTGTAATGATAGGTTGCTGAGGCTTTTAAATTAAAACCCCTTGAGATGGATCTAAAGCGTTTGGAAGACTATTCAGAAGCTATTGTATTAGAATTCAAGGATATGAAAATGCGAGCTGATGAAATGCGTAACACAAATGGTTAGTTCTTATTACAATATTTAAGATATTATCTATTTAAAATTTAAAATTTTATTTATTTCAGAATCTACAAACAAAAGAGTCTTCTATTTTAGTTTGTTTAGTATGATTTGTTTGATTACGTTAGCAACTTGGCAAGTCTTTTATTTGAGGCGTTACTTCAAAGCAAAAAAATTAATCGAATAAGGTTTGAAGACATCAGAAAAATAAAAATTAATAATACATTTGACTGTCATAATTTAAATGCCATATTTAAATACATTTATTATTTAATTCATTAAAAGTAGTTAAATGTACCTCATATTAAAAATAGATATTAGGATTTTGAATCTATTCATAGTTTTGTCCAATTCTCATTAGTTCCAATTATTTTAGCTTAATATTTAAATTTGCTAATGAAAAAACATTTTACTAACCAACAGTAATTAATGAAACTGATTGGTTTATGCTAAAAATAACTAATAATTCTAGGTATAGACTAATACCAAAATTGGATAAAACTGTAATGGATCTAACTCTCATCAACTATATTATAATGAAATAACCTAAATATTTAAGTATTGTCATATTGTTATTTCTAGTCTTTTCCTATAATATTCAAGTAAATTGACTGTTTTTATGTTATTATTCAAATTATTATTATAATAAGAAAATATATTCAATTATATTCATTATGATAATAAAATATTTCTTGATACATATATTTTGTCAATAAACTTAAACTATTGTGGTGTTTAAAAAAATACATGTTTTTAATACATACATTTATCAGACAAATATATATAGAGATAGAATTATTAACATAGTACAAAAAATAGTATTTGATATGACTTTAAAGATTCCAGAAACATAATTTTATTTTTATTTTCACCCCCATAGTGTGGTTTATAATTATGATAAATTATTTAGTTACTTATATAACATGAAACATACAAAAAAAAAATAATTCAAGAATAAAAATAATTCACATATTATATTGTAATACAAAGTGGTTCAATTTTAAAAATGAAAGAAATTTCCAACAAATATAACTTTCTAACACACAGAGTGCCTCGGTTGACATTAGTAGCATTGCTTCCACGACAGCGTCTAGAAATTGTATAGTCATAAAGATTTTGTTTGGGTACAAGGCAACCCTTCTATATTGATACGTGGTTATATTGGTTATTTTAGCATTGCCTTGATGACAGACATTAGCATACTTACAGGCCGATTTGAAGCTGCTATACAAGCAACTCATGTCAGTTACTACGAGGCACTCATTGTGTTAATTTAAATATCTTATTTTAGGAACAAAAATATTCATTTTTGGATATTATAATTATAAAATTGTTCGCGCTTTTATTAAATTACACAGTTAAAAGAGTTATAAAATTAACTTAAAATTATCTTTACTTGGTATAAGTATAATATTATTAGAAAGTTGTCGTCTACTTATTTTTATAAAAATCATTACATAAATTATACAGTTATCATCTAATTGAACTTTTCATTAATATCTAATGATATTTTTTTCTGTTGAATAATGATCGAAAAGAAATAGTTATTAAGTTGAAAAGCATACCTTAAGTTTTAATCGATACATTTTGCTTATAACGATAATAATAGATTTACAATTTTAATTGAATGATTAGTGGTAAATATGCCTAAAAACATATGTGTTTGGCTTCTGATGAACTTTGTTCCATTGGGCAATATGGGCACTTCAACCTAAAAACAACAATTATATCAAAATCGCTACATATACTATGCTTATGTTTAAAGAAATTGATCTTACTTAGTTGAGGTTCCTAATTTATGTAAAGCATCTTTGGATATAATATGGCCACAAATAAGTCTCATAGGAGGGTTGGTATCTGAACTTTGTTGTCTGAGAATAGGACATGCAAACATTGAATGATATCTATGCTCCGAGTCTAAGTCAATTTCAATCTAATTATCAAGGCATATATTTATTAGTATTATAGATCAATGATTTCATCAATTAATAACTTATTAACTTATAAATCTACTTACAGGCAATTCATCTTTTCCTTTCCAAATATCATTCACTTTCCGCTGTGTCATTACGTGTTTGATATTTAAAAGTGCAGGGAGAGCTGCACAACCAGCATTAACACTTGAAAATTGAAAAAATTATTAGATATTTTTTTACATAAAATATATCTTTATTTGTTATAACATTTTTATTTTAATATAAATATGAAATGTTATTAAATAATATATAATATAATATAATACCAATGCACTTTTTTGTAGTACAGATTACTTTGCCTTGATTTATAATAGGAAAAATATACAAGGTGTAACAGATAGAACTGACTTTTGGAATAATTTTTGTTCAAATTAATATTTTTTATTTTTTTTTTTAGTTCATTAAATGATTCTAGGACTGCATGCTTAATATATTTGTTTATGTTTATTTTTTAATACTGAAAATAAACAATTTTAATTAAATAAACAATTTTTTTGGATAAATTTTAAATAGCCTATTTTTGAATCTGATTATAAGAACGACTTTGATGGTAAAAAGATTTATCTAAGTCAGAAGTTTATTTTTTAGAATTGTTTTAAAATTCAGTTCCGTCTGCTACACCCTGAGTAAATATATATATATATATCTTTGGAAAAATACTCTAGGTACAGTCAAGTAGACGAGTACAAAAAAATGTGTAGGTTCTCCTTAAAGTAGATCAAATTTGAATATAGGAATACAACTGTAGCTTGCCATTTGTCAAGAAAAAAAATGTTCCTGAGCAAAGTCAAGTTAAACAAAATATAAAAAGCAGTAATCTAACAATTAATAAATGTATAAACAATAAATAGTTAATTTTTATTTATTTGTGTTATTCAAATGTACACCAAAAAGTTATGAAATCTACTCATTAATATAAAGAACAAAATACTTGTTTTTCAATTTAAAACATTTGTATAATTAAATAAAATGAGAAGAAAAAATAATGCCAATAGCAACTGGAAAGTATTTCATGTTTTTAATCAATGGAACCATTGGAACCTTTTCTTATGTTAACTTACATCTTATTAAAGAGGGAAAATTATAAACATGATAATACATTCTAATTACAAATCAGTTAATAATTTTAGTTTCAAGTTCTATTAAATTAAGCACTCAAGCCTGACACGTAGTTACGCCTATGATGATGATGAGAGGTGAGCAAGTCAACATACATTTAAAAGTAATCTAAATGTGAATATTATATCTTTGCCAAAACTTTTAAAGAAATTTTCTTGGATGTTATAAAAATATCACTTAAATTTCAAGAAACTCCAGGCTTCTGCAGTATAGTTTAAGAGACAATTAATAAGAGTATCTTAATTTTACAGTTGAAACGGTTTTAATTTAATTCATAAATTTTAAGCTAAGCTGTAGCTTTCAAATACTAAAAAAATAGTTCGATATAAAGTAAAATCGCCACATTCAATATCACTTTCATTTAGCCACCAAAAAATTGGGTTAAAACTGAATTATATAAATTTTAGCTAATTTTCAGAGTAAGAAAGCCATATTTACTTTATGACAGTATATGTGTTTTAATTTATACAATTAATCACTGAAATCACTATTCAACATAGCCTTATTTCAATTTGAGGCATTCTTGCGCTAAATAAAAACTAATTATAATATTTACGTAAGTACATATCATTATGGTAGTTATATTAAGAAATATATTTTTATAAGAGGATGTCAGTTATTAATTATTTTTGCTCTCTGACTCTCACACAATATAGAAAATTTATATTTAGCACAAAGATTCTTAACCTTTTCTGGTCCATTGGACCCCTTTGAAGTATAAAATATAATCACGGACCCCCCAATATATTTAAATAAATGTAAAAATGAAATTTTTATTTTTATTATTTTTTAATGATAAATCTAATACATAATACTACTAATAACGAAATCTATATTAGATTATTATGAATAATCACTTTCTTATAGTCAAATACAATTTCTAATGTGACATCTGTTGTTGTTTTGATTGCAATATTGCCTTGAAATCTGGGACCGTATTGGACAGAGCAACGCGCATATCATCCTTAATGTCCAATGTTAGTGAACATATCAGAAATCCTAGAGTTAATAGTATCATTTGATAAAGGTATAGCTTCAATTTTTTTTCATTGTTCCAAACTACATACTAATTCTACCATTTCTAATGCACATGGTTTTATTAGTGACTCGCCAATTGTATGTGGTTTTTTACTTCTAGCAATGCGGTAAGCTACTTTGTAAGATGCTTCGAGACACGGTTTTTGCAGAGGTACAAATCCAAGTTTGGGTAATGTACCTGCATTTTCAAAACGTGCTTTTTTTATTTGAAATTCTTCCAGACTATCTGACGCATGTTGAGGATGTACCGAAGCAAGATGATCTTTAAGCTTTGTTGGTTTCATGCTGCCATTTGCAAGTATTTTTCCGCAGATAAAACATTGTGGTTTTTGTGTACCATTGCGTTCGGTAATAGATGTAAAACCAAACGACATATAAGAGTCATCGTACTTTCTTTTTTTCGACATTGTAATAATTATTAAAATGTAAAAAATATAAAAATAAAATGGTGTGAAAACTAGAGTGAATATTATAACAATGGTTGAGTCGGACAATGCACAACGTGACGGCGACAGGTCAACTGAAGTGATGGGTATTGGGTTTCCATGTTCAATTGAAATGCTCGTTAGATTGTATTGTTATATGCCCGTATATTATTTTACGATTCCGATAACTTTATCGTTTATATGACATAATATAAGATTATCGTAATCTAAATTATTTTTCATATGGCAGAATGCGAGCAAGACATTTTTATTGTTATTTTAAAAACACTATCAAAACAAATTTAGTTTTGGGTTTTTAAAAAAAAAATTCACAGCCACTCCGTGGACCCCCGAGTAATCATCTACGGACCCCCGGTTAAGAACCTATGATTTAGCAGAACCAACGCTGTGTTATTACTTTATTTGGGGACACAGGTAACGTTCTTAGGTTAAAGTTAGAAAATAGATGCATTCACTTTAATATTAAAAGTAATAACTCTTGGTTGGTTCTGTTAACACGTTGACTGCCATGCAGCCGCCGGCGGCCTCAAGAATATTTATCATGGGTACGCCAAAGACATTTTACAGTGTCATTATAAATTTGTAATTGTACTATTGAATTTGAAAAAAAAAAATTAAAAATACAAAAAAAATGTTAAAATTATGTTTATTGCATAAAAAAAAATTGCAATTATTCCCACTACGCCACAGCATATTTCAAGATCATTATTGTAGTGCCATGGAAAAGTTAATAATATAAATCCAAATTAATTTACGGCAGCCCGCGGCTGTATGGCCTCCTACGAATGATATGGTACGGCAGCCGGCGGTCTAAAAATTATCAATACCTAATTATTATTATACGGACGCCGGCAGCCGTATGGCAGTCAATGTGGTAAACATAAAATTGGTAAGTTGCGCTTAAGACAGGGAAATAAAACCAATGGTGTGCTGACATCATCTTAAAAGCGGAAGTTCTCATACTTTTTGATTCACTATATTCTCTAAGGCAGTAATCTTAAACCTATGGCTGCAAGAAACATTTATTTCCTTAAATATTTTTAAAATAAAAATAAGTTATCATTTAACAAAAAATCAATATGTAGGTAGATATTATGTAATACAGGATTAAACACAGTTATATTATAACAATTATAGTTAATAGAAGAAATCAATATTATTTTAACTTATTTCGGATTTAATGTTAAGAGTTAAAATAAGGTGCTTTAGCCCCTAAACTTTTGATGTGTTAATATTTGGCGGTTTGAGACCACTGCTATAAGCAATCAATAATTAATTTGTAAATAACAGAAAACTAGATTACTACATATGTATAAAATAAAATAATTATACAAGTATTTTAATCATGTACCGAGAGTTAATCAAATCTTTGGAGTTTTAAGTATCAGATTCTAAAATTCCTGAGTTCTAAGAGCATATATTTGATTCATAAAATATAATTTCAAACAGTCAAATATAAAACAATTTCATAAGCCTAAAAATTCAATGTATAGGATCAATAATCAAATTCAATATCTTAAATGCTCAAATAAACTTATAATAATTAATAAAAAAAAAAGTTTAATAAGGTTCTTTTGAAATAGCCACAGAAATGTCAATATTGATAACAATGAACATAGTATAATAAAATAATTCATACTTAAAAATTATCAACAAGATAATATTTAATTTTTGAAAACAATAATTGCTTTTAATTTAAAAAAAAAAAAAATAGGGAGTAATATTTAAATACATTACAACCTAATCAATGTAAATCATATATAAAAAAGGCTGTTAATTTTTTTTTTCACTGGTTTTTAACAACGGATGCAATTTTGAAAGCTAGAGAACAATTTCTAGATTCCTAATATGGCTAAAGTATTAATTGGTTGCCACTGTTACAGATGAAAAAATTATTTAATTTAAATATAGTACCTGACATTCAGTAAGCTATCAAAACTTAATCCGAGTAAAGTACAAGCATCCCTCGTAAATAATTCAATTACTTCATCCCACATATTTTCTTGAACCATATCTGAGTATGGTGATTTATTGATACCTTGTGGAATAAACAATAGCATACCCATCATAGTTTGAATTTCTGTAGAAAAAAAATTAATACATCTTTTTCTTGTTAAAGAAATTAAACGACTAACCTTTTTCATATTTGTCAACAAATGGACTAAAATTAGCTCGGGCATATGTAACAGCTTCAGTTTGATATTCTACACCCTTTTGAATAATTGATAAAAACGCAAGTTGGTGAAGCTTAAATTCAAGAGCAGAACTCTATAACAATAAAACCGTGTGTATTAAAATAAAACTATTATCTTATTTAAAATTTAATTTTTCATCATTGATTTAATTATTTTATTCCTTTACAAACCTTATAAAATTGCTGCATTATTTTCTTTGCCAATTCCATTCTCTTGATCTTTTTTGTCTTTGGCCTTGGTTTCATTATGCCACCAGAAAATTTAGTTCTTTTTGCATGATATGGAATACGAATCGGCAAATTTGAAGCCGATGAAATCCTTTTAACCAATGGGTATGGAGGGTACATCTAAAACAAAATGAAAAATGTTCATATTAGTCAATATATCAATATTAAATGTAAAATATTGTAAAAGAGGTTAAGATACAGGTTTTCTATTATTAGTTTTGTATCAATCAATGGCTTACAGTGATATTTGAAACTTCATCAGAAAAACAATAATTTGAATTGAAGCTATCTTTTTTTTTAATTCGTAGGAAATGAGTAAAAATAATTAAAAATGACCTATCATGTAAAAAAAGCCAGAAAATGTAAAATAAAAATGAATTGTCTAGATTTGCATGTTATTGAAACACATTTTTAGCTAAGAAAACATCATCTAAGAAATTTAAAAAAAAACTGTAAAATGCATTAACTTCTGAGCCATTGTTTGTAAAACTCTCTAATATAAAATAACAAATCGATAAAAAATATAATTCCTTAGTTACTAAACAATTAATAAAAATAATAAAAATAGCTTAATTTCCAAGTAAAGAAAAAGCTCATTACATCATTGTTTGTAAAGTTCTTAAAACTATTTTAATCTATTACTTATAATATATTAGAAAATTGAATGAAATAAAAATATTATCACAATTTAAAATGCTTATTAGTGTATTACATTTAGGAAACCTATTTTTACAACCCTAAGTTATACATTTAAATCAACATTTAATTAAATTGTATATTTACCTGAGTATCTAACACTGCACGATTTTCTTTTGCCCATTCTAAAGCTGGGTTAATATTTTTTTTGATTAATGACTCTTTGATGTGTTTCAATTTAGCAAATGGTTCTCTTATGCTAGGCTCCATGACTATTCCAGATTCCTATAAAAAATTGTTATTTGTAAATATTTAAAGAAAAGTATAACTTTTTTTTGCAATTACAAATGTATTTCTTAAATTCGCAAAAAAAGATGTTAACAGACTTATCTTTTAAAAGTAATTAACCGAACTAAATAAATGTAAAATTATAATTTGTATTAACTAACCATTACAAGTTCATCAGCAATATCCAAGTTTCCTTGTCTATAAAAATGTTGACAAATAATATAGTTTAGAAATGTAACATTTTTTGGATCATCAAAAATATCCTCTTTACAAGTTGCGTTAAAATCTGATACAAAATTCTGTAAATAAAGTAAATATACAAATATTTTTATTATTAGTAAAATCATGAATAATCTAAATTAGATTAAATCATACTCTGTCAATTGCTTTTCCCACTTTTGATACAGTACTATGAAGTTCTCGGTGTTCAATAGCTAATTGTTGTGTTTTTTCTTTTGATTTATTAATTAAATTTGATATTTCATTAATTGATGACTTTTTATTTTCTAAAAAAGAAATTAGATTAAAAATACATTATTACTGCATTTATTGCTTAGCAAGTAAAAAGATTAATTAAATGCAATAAGTTTTTCTATAATTTTTCATTTTAATGCAATTATTTAAGATTTAATTTTTTTACTTGAAAGTACAATTTATTATTAAATAATGTATTGCATTTTCGAAGTAAAATTCAAATATTAATTTGTTGGTCATAATAAATAACATTAGCTTTTAAAATGATATATCAGTATCACTTTTTTTGTAAACATGATTCTTTCATGGAATAATCATTTTATATTTAGCTTAATTAAACATTCAATATAATAATTCAGTATAATGTTCATACTAGCTTAATACAAAAATGTGTATTATTAATACATGACTTAAATATAATAAATACATAATTATAACATTAAATTTAAAAAAGAAGTATCGCATTAAAATAAATTTGTTCTAATTATGAATATAAATTATAATATACAGAATCTTTATTTATTATATTGAATATATACAAATGTATGCCGATCAAATTAATTTAAAAACTAATCTTTAAGAAATTTGATTGTTTATCAGTTTAAATTTTAAAAAGCTACCTATCTACTGTAGGTGTTTACCACATTCATAGGCGAAACTACGGGTCAGGCCACTAAGGCCATGGCCTGACCTAATACTAACTGGATAATATACTGACATAATAAAATTTAAATTTAAAAAAACTTATTTTATAATAAGAATTTTTTTCATAATTCTCATTTGGCCTGTCTTTATACAAATTTCTAGTTTCGCCTATGCCCACATTTGTATTGTATCTGACATTTATTGTGATTAATTATTGATGGTTAAATTCTTACCGTCTTTAATAGCATTTGTTTGCCAATCATTTTGTATTTTTTCCAGGCTATCAATCAATTGCTGCAATACAACATTATAACTTTTACTCATGTCTTCAAACCTCGACAATACTTTGTCGACCTCACGATCAACAGCTAAGCACGCATCCATTTCTAGAACCTTTAAGTATTAAATATGCAGTTAATATGTACGAATTATAAATTCAAGGAAATAACGGTTTTTTATTATTTTAAAATATAAATGCATGCATAAAAATATGTTTTGTTGAATTGAGTATAAAAATTATACAATTATAAATAGGTACCTTGATTCTGAATACCACTGTCCGAATATGAAAATTGTTACAACAGCAATATATACTTTTGCTAGACAAGATAATAGTCTACTTAAATGATTATAGATTTAAGGCGAAAATGTTCATCAACTATTACGCTTTGAAATATTTTATGATTGCATTTACAATGTTTGACGCGAAATAAAACGTATATAAATGGAGAACTCCGATGAAATATTCAAACTTTTCCCCTTCTATTCAGATTATGCTAATACGGCGTTAAAAAAATATTATCTGTTCAACGTTCGGAATAAATGGCAATACAATAGAATAGTACCATACTATCTATTTAATTAATTATAATTATAAGCATATTAAATCAGCGATTAAAGCAATAATTGACAGTCGACAATCCCTCCGGCACCCGTCCAGCAGTACAAAATTATTATACTCAATATAATCGTTACGGTTTTCAATGTTTTCATCAATATTTCCATGAGTTCATGGACAAGCAGGCCAACGACAGAGAACGAATCATGATTTGTAGTATTATAGAATATACTATATAGAATATGTACACAACTACCAAGTGCGAAGTGCCAAAGACATTGTTGTTTGTTCAACGATGTTATCTCTTATCTGTGTTGAAGGTGTGTGGCATGCATATATTGCATAGACATTATATTATTATATTATTATCTATGGTGGCACGCATAATATTTTAGTATAACATACAGAATGTGGCATAAAGTTATCTCTTGCATCTTGCCGCCCTCTTGCCTCTTGGTAAGTTGGTCGTTGAGGTTTGGAACCTTCAGGATCATTAGGACCTTGGGTGGAGGAGGGAGCATAGTTGAAATGATACGTAATGGTGTAATACGTATTTAATATTTATATAATTATTTAAATCATGGATGGATCTGTGGAGGTACATTAATAGTATTCATCAAGGACATATAATATACTGTATACTATAGAGACTAGACTAGGCTCTTATACATTAGTACAGGAGTAACCAATTAATACTTTTCGAGAGTCACATTAGTAGGAATATTGAAATTGTTCGTAGGCTATCAAAATTACAAACGTGTCGGTAATAAGTAATAAATAATGAGCTTAATTAATAAATTACATTACGGCACAACCACAAAACGTGTACTATACGGTTATTACTTTTTTCTCTGCGGGCTGGATAAAATTTGTCAACGGATCCTATGTGATCCGTAAGTATTTGGTGACTCAGTAAATGATTGTAGGTCTTGGGGAATATTTACCAGGACCCATAGTCTATAAATTATAATAGGTAACAATTCAATAGAAAATTATAATTTTATTTTTATTTCGTCTTGCAGTTGTAATTTAGTAATTATTTCGAGCGTTTTTGGTAGAAAAGTATATTATGTAGTAGATATTTTTAGGTTTTTGAAATTTAAAATCTTTACTACTTTTTGAAATAGCCGGGGGGAAAAAAATGTCAAAATTATTATGTAATCTTGGTTACACTTTACACATTCCTCTCTTAGATTGTCTGATAAATTTAATCTATTTTTTAGATAAACGCATAAACGTTAGATGGATTACCCCTTCAGTCAATACAAAAAAACTGTTTTTAAAAATAAATCACAATTAGGTATACATAATAAAATAATTTACATTGATAATTTCAAACATATTTTATTAAATCTATAATAGCCAAATACCATTCATCCATCGTTTTTTCTCAAAAACAGCAAAACGTCAGAACTTAGAATTCGTAATAGTGGTTAGGTTTTTAAGTCATTGATCATTTTGTGTGGTGGGTGTGTACAAAATAATAAACTTTAGAAGTGTAAACTGTAAAGTATCCTTGAACCATATATAATATTTTTAAATTTCAACAAAATAGCTAAAAAATGTATTATTTATTGAAATATTAAATTTTGTCCAAATTTGAAATTAAAATATCAATAAACAAAAATTAGTTACTATTATTATATATTATTTGTATTTATTATTATTTTAATATACCTATCAATTATCATAAACAATTCCTTAATATTATTATTTATTAAGAGGCTATAGAGCTCTCTTAGCCCACCATCCCCCCCTATTCTTCGCCAATAATTTTACCTATATAAGTCTGCATATAGTAAGTACCTAACTTTTTCTGTTATTAAATTTAAACTGTTAATATTTATACCATAACTTTTTTTTAAGCTTAAATATCATAGTTTTTTTTTTCTTTTTTTGTATAACTAGGCTGTTTATTAATTAACATGCTATGAGGATAGATATTATGATCATTGGTTCTGTTACTACATTCTATATATATTGAAAAAATGCATAGTAAATGTATAATTATAATGTATAACTTATATAAGAACATATTTGTTGCTAAAAAAATTTGTAATACATGTGATAATAGTTATATTAAATAATAAAATTACCTATGTTTAAACGTTTTGGACCAAAACTTTTGGTTCTCTTTTATAAAGCAGAGCTTTTACAAAAAAAGAGATTTTTTTTAATAGTACTTGATAATTCAATTTATGTAATTGATTAAAAAAACTAAAAATTAAGAAAATGTAAAATAGAATAAAACTAAAATTATTAATTTCAACACATAATCATACAATTGTATGATAAATGAAAAAGATTTGACATGTATCTTAAAATGTCTGCATGTATTGTATTTTTAAAATGTTTAATTGGATTTTTAAAGTTTTAAAAACTAACCAACCAAACCTATCCTACATTAATTGGACTACATTTTCCAAAAGTAGTAGAACAGAAAACGGATTTAAAACTAGACTTTTTTTTACTCTTAGTATTATAATAATAAATTACCATAACATACAATATTTTAATAAAAAAAGTTCATAATATAAAATAAAATTGATAAATACATTTAGCCATTCTTATGATTTTTTTGTTATGGGTGTTGTAAGATCTTTTATGTATATTACGATCTACATTAGAAAAAATTTACATTCATAGAACATCACTTTAGTATCAAATGGTTAACATTTTAATTTCAATAAAACTAAAAATAACTTGTAAAATATTTAAAAACATTTCTTTTTTTTTGCACATTTTGTAATTAATTATGTATTATGTAATTATAAATACCTATACTTTATTTTATTTTTAAATTATCAAACATTAACCAAAAACTATTCATTTAATATTTCTAAAATTTTTTATACTGGAATGAAAACTTTATTTTTTTGTAGGAAGCATATCTTTTTCTTATATAAATTCTCGAGTAAGAATTTTTTGTTTTATATAAACTTCGGTTAGGTATGTTTGAGTAAATGTTGTCAATGACTCAATTTCTGATTTTCTGTTTATTTGGTCTAACATTAATACCTAAACAATACATTATTCATAATTTGTCAATCATGTGATTATTCCAGGAAATGTATAATAAATAAATTGTACATTGACAATTTTAGCTATATAAGAGTAAAAGTGTAGGATTGAACTCAGAAAAAAACAATAAAAGGTTTTTATATTGAAATTTTATTGATTAATAACCTATATGTAATAAAAATACAGATTTTAAAAATTGAATGCTCGATTACTATATTTTAAATTTTTTTCTTTGTTCTATTCATAAGTTACTGGATGATCCTTTTAGATCATTTTAGTGCATCAAAATTTAAATTAAGTTTAAACATTATCAATAAATTATAAATTGTTATATAAATTATGTATTAAGAATTAAAATTCTCTATCACTGAGAATTAAAGGATCTGAACACAACACCATTAACTAGTAACTATAATATACCATTATTATAGGAACAACTACATTAGATTGTCATATTTTTACATTGTATAATGAATGTGTCTATTTTTAAACACTAACACAATAAACTGTATTATCCACATGTGTATTTATGCAATAATTATAACCAATGTTCATATACCTAGCATTTACCTAAACTAAACAGTAGACCCTAGCTAATCCCTGCTATGACATTATTTAATTTTAGTGATACTTACCTGTTGCAAAAGCTTATAATTAGTGTTTATATAAGATCTTTTTAAAAGAGATTTCAATCGGTCTTTATCCAAATTTGTTAATGCTATACTTGGTAAATTGAGTGATTCTATTTCTGTAGGATAAATTCCTAGCCACTTAATTGATGGCACACAAAGCATTTCGTTTTGATGAACCATTGACTAAAAAATAAAAATTAACAAATTATAATAAGCAAATAATAATAATATAATAAGCAAAATTAAATACTTATATTTTTTTCCCTCAACATTTATTAGTTAATGTACATATTGTTTTATATAGTAAATATGGTAGTTACTTATTTCTTACATTGGAGCCAAATCTGTAAACACACATGATTTCTATACCAAAAGGATTTGCATCCACTAAGACTAATATTGGTATATTTAATTTACAAGACAACTGTTTCACAAACAACCGGGTATTAATATCAGGAAATCCTTTACCCTAAAAAATATTTCAATGTAGGTAGTTAATTTAATGGTTTTTAAAAATAAATAAAATCTATTCAATAATTATAAAATTTAAATGTCCATAGCTATAAGCCTATATTTAACTTACAGTTATCATAACAAATGTACATTTATTTTTTTTCAATAGCCCTTCATTGATAATTTTTTGAAATGATGCATTTTTTTCAATTATTAAGATGTATTTTGCTTTTGATTTGAAATTGTCTATTTCTAAAATATCCTGAGGTATTTGTATACCTAAAACCATAAAATAATAAGCACCCGTAATATGTGATAGATACCTACTTAAAAAATATAGATTATTTTTAAGTTCTGAACAAAAAGTTACAAAGAATGCCCGAGTGTATGAGAGTAAATGGTAAGTGGTAACCACAAATAAATTATCATAAAATCAGCCATTTATCAAAATTCAATAACAATAAGTACCTAGTATTCAGCATCCCAGCTACATAGGTCTATTTTATAATAGAAAAAAATACCCTGCTAGCTTTTAGTTGCTACTAACTGAATTGATATTATAACTATCTATTAATTCCTTATTTTTGTTTTGTTATAGAAATAAAATATTAAAATGTTAAAAAATAAATTTAAAAGATTAAGAATTCAAACTTTACCTTCGATAGTATCTGAGCAATCAAGAATTTTTCCATTAGACATATAAATCTTTAGATTTCCTGCTACTAAACCACTAGAAGTTAATGTAATACCTAGTTCCCAAGATTTTGCACCTAATAAACAACATATATCTATAAGAGCCTTTCTTACAATATAACTATGTTTGAATAGAATTGTGTCTCCGTAGTAAAGTTCTCTGAAATAATTGAAATTGCAATTAAATAAAATATAAAATATAATATTTAAAAATAATAACACTGCTCTATAGTCTATATTTCAGAATATTTATATACTTTTTTTTTATACCTAGGTAATAATTTATACTAAAGACTTAACATAGGCACTATATATATTTTAAGACTTTATTGTATACATTCTACTGAAAACTATACTATTAGATAATTGTAGGCTAGCTGCTTTGAGGCAGTGAGACACATAGCAAACTCGTACTTACTAAATTATGTTCATTTGCTACACATATACAGCTAAATATAATATAATATTAATATAGTGAGATTCATAAAAATCATTTTTTTCCCCATGTGAAAAAAGTCCAAGTTATGCCTATGTACCTTTCTGTTATATGCATGGGTTATAGGTAAATACCTACTTAAAATGCCAAAAATTTCCCTAGATTCTTAATTTAACTTAATTGTTCCACTAATTATACCTATGTTAATAGTATGGTTTAAGTGTTTATGATTTTTTTTTTTGCTGTGCACATTGGAGTTAAAATTATCTGTTTGGTTTTTTTAAGAGGTAGTTATATTAAATTGTATTTCATACAATTTTTCATTTTAACACTTTTCATCTATAAATGCAATTTTTTTTTTATTTATTAGTGGGCATTTTTCTTGAACTTCAGATTTCAAGAATGGTTTTAAAAACATAAGATAAATAAAAATATGTGTATAGTATATTATTAAATATTACTAGTATAAAAATGTGATATTGTTAAATAATTTTTAATATTGATCTATAAATCATTATAAAATATGTATAGCATATATAGTATATATTTTGAACCTTTAATAGTTCAATTTTTAGTGCATTTTATTATATCTTATTTAATTGGCAAATCATTATGCATGTTTAGAACTATCACAGTTAGAAACATTCTTATCCAATAGGTAACAAAAACTTTACTGGGTATTTTGAATTTTAAAAACTTATTATTTGTTTTAAATATTTCCAAACCGCAAATTTGTTGCAATAAATATAGGTATTATTAAGTTTTAACTATCTCAAACAGTTTTAAAAAAAAATTGAATCATTATTAAACAAATGCATTTAAAATAAAATACTACTTAGTATAAAATTATACTTAGGTATTGTCATATCTAAGTTTATAGTTACGATTTTTAAAAATTGTCTTGAATTTATAATTAAATACTAAAGTAAAATAGTTTTTACATTTTATTATTATTTGTAATACACTTTACCTTGTTGTACATGATGTTTTTGTCATTAAATTTTTATAAATTTTTGATAAAAGGTAAATAACAATTGTGTAATTAATTCGACTTCGTTGGCTTTGAAATTGTAATGTTTTAGTTATCAGATGATTTTCATCACCATAAATGCAACTAGACCTACAGGAAACATAATCTATACAATTATAGGCACAAATCTTTCAAATAGAGTTTATAAATTAAATTAGCAAACTTGTAAATATTTAATCTCTATACATATGACAAAGATTTATAGCTAATAAGTAAATCAATAAATTTATATTTCTTATCCTATATAATATGTTGGTGACTCACCAATTTGACACTTTAGTTAAATTAATCATGAGTTTATCGTTATTGCATACACTATTGACAAAATTTAAAATTATATTTTCTATTCGTATTAAAATTTCCTTTGTTCTTTCATTTCCAATATTATCTTAAAATTAAAAAAAAAATACAAATTAAAATTTTAAATATACTATTAATGGTTAATGTGTTGTAATCAATAGGTCCTAATACAATTTTAAATTTTAAATAACCTTAAATTCTGTGAAACAATAATTGCATTATTAATTATTATAAAAAATATAGCTATAATAGTTATATTTTTTTTTGGGCACATCAGATTTTAAATAGAAGAAGTGATTTTAAAATAGACTAGTCAATTGAAAGTTATGAGCTCAATTTTTTTTTTGCGAATCTCAATATGAAGTGTGTTTAATTTACTATTGTTTTTAGTAGTTTTTATCACTATGTAAAAAAAATATATTAATTTTCGCGACTTATTTACATAATTTGGGAGCGCTCGTGAGGAAGTTTGACGGCGGCAGCACTACGTAACGAGTAATACTGATTAATACGATAATGGATTACACACATTAATGTTCATTTACTAGTAATTACTACTCAAATATAATTATTGGCACAACCTAAATTTACATGTCATATGAGTTGCCTAAATATTACTCCTTAAAATATGCTGTTAGGGAACATTATAATATTGTAGGAAGGCGCCTATTGATACTTACTGTTGGAATGCAATCTTGTAGTCATTTTGTAATTTTAGGATAACAAAATAGATGATCAAATATTTTTATATTTAAATTAAGTTAAGCCTGGTATTATAATAGTATATACATTCTATAGTTATCGTATAATTGAGTACTATTATAAATATTAGCGTCTAGAAGTTTCGTAAGCCGGATTCACAACTACGTTGTGTGTCGTGTCGTGCGTTGTGCGCTGGTGGAGGTAATTATGGTTACAAACAGTGACCATATTAGTCTAAATACATGGTATGCTTGGTTGCAACCTGGTTATGATATTATACCAAAAAAGTAACGTCCAATACTCCAATCACAATTATATGACAAGATCAAATAATGGACCAAATATACATTTATATAATTGAGATAAAACGGTTTGAAATCCATCATCTATGAATTATACTCACTTCATACAGATAGTTTGAGTTATTTTATCCATCTACAAAACGTAATTGACTTCTATATAGTTCATGCCAAGATATCAAATTTGTTACTGAGAGGTGCTTCTAAATAAATTAGATGAGATACTAATAGTTTCATTGAAAATAGTGTATAGATATAGAAAAATATTCTATTTAAGTAGGTACTTAAGAATTTATGTTTTCATAAGACATAAACTCAAATATCAATAACCGTTTCTACTGTTTCTTGAAGTTCTCAGTTTCTCACAATTTTTTTTTTTTTTAATTGCAAAAAATAACCAATATTGTTTGATAAATGTTTATGTACTCATAAAAAAAATGTGTGGAATTACACTCAGCTTTTTGTTTTTATAATTTTAGTTGGTAAAACTTAAATGAAACGTTGTAACACATTTTTAAACCATAATATATATTATATAGGTATAGATATGAATATTCAAAATTTTATATTTTTATGCATTTTAACCACAAATTAACTTACAAAATGTTCACGATTTTGATGAATTTCACTAAAATTTGAACGATTATAAAAAAAAATAATTTTGATTTCCGCTCTAATTTTTTTCAACTATAGTGACCAGTATAAATAACTTATGAGTAAGGCTAGGATTTATATGCAATAAAAAATTGTAAAATATGCATTTTATTTACCAAAATATGCAAAAATATGCAAAAATAAATTTTTATTATAATTTATTATTAGCTCCTATTATTACATTAAATATTAGTTTAATTAGACGTAACTTGGCACTTTCACTTTGAACTTTTGGCGAACTGGACACTGTTAATTGTTATTAAAACCATTCAAATTATTTAGTATAAACGTCCGCACAAATTTACGCAACACACGACGTACTAATACAATTACACCGTGCTGTCTCACACAACAATGTGAAAGTAATTCTACCAGTCGTTCGACCAACGATAAGGTAACGAACGGATATTATAATCCGACTTAAGATAAAATAGGTAGTATTTAGGTATGCTATATATTTACAAAAATTCAACGAATAAACCAAAAACCTTCGGTTTCGTGAGTACCATTTAAAATTAACAATAACTTATAAAAATTAAAAAATGTTAGTTAAAAAATATCAAATTCTAAAAAATCTATGAATATGCAATTATATGCACTATGTCCAAAATATGCAAAAAACAAAATTGGTCTTATATAAACGAAAATAAGCCAAATCGTGGACAAATCTGACCTAACCGGATTATCCGGATGAAACCCTGAGAGGTGGCAACTTTTTGTAGGTACCTATATATCTAAGTACCTAACTCAAGCATAAGATTTGAATGCACCTATATAAATTTCCTTCCGTATCATAGGTACCATTTATACCCATATGAAAATTAATATATTAATATACTTTAAGATAATATCGATTATTATATTGATTTTTTTAATACCTGCTCTCAATGGAAAAATATTTTTATTTTCATACATAACAATGTATGACGTAACAATTATAATTTGAGACAGATTTAAGTATGGTCTTAAAATAGTCTATAGTCTATAGATTGTTGTTGCAAAAATGTTGATGCTATAAAACAATTAATAATAAAACAAGCAGATCAGTGTAAAAAAAGGGATAAGCAATTGATGAATCAAGTATTTACTTTAAATGGATCTAATACACGTATATGTGCGGCTCTTCAGCAGATTGATAAAAAGCTGAATACTATTATGACAGCTGACAGTCGCTTAAGAGCTTTAGCTATACCAATCCCAACAACACCTTCACCATTTTTTGATTTAATTCCAGTAAAAAGTGAAGATGATCTTTTAACTGTTGAAAATCTTATCAATAGTAATGATATAAATGATGTTGGAAAAAATAAAGAAAATTTAGTGAGTATAAATTGTGTTATTGATAAAATCTTTGTATATATTTAAATGATCAATGAATGTATATTTAGGCATTTAGTATTTCAAAGCATCGTGTTTTTTTATTATGATACATAATTTTTTTTTATATATTCCTACAAAAATGTTTATAACAACTAGTTTTTAAGTATTTTATTAATTAGTTTCTAATTTAGTACTTGCCAAGTATACTTTTTCATATCAGTAAAAAGTATCTTATTGTTTACATGTATGTACTTACTGATCTCATTCTAAAGTTTACAATAAATATATCAATTATGTATAAAAAATAAACTAGATACAGTTATTTATTTATTAATTTTAAATTTATATACAGGACGAGCCCAAGACTAATATGAAACTAATGACTATAAAACCTATTACTGGCTATTAAAGTAATGTCACATAAAATGGATAGCAAAATATTAATCATGATTTGCAGTGCACAGGAGTCTGCAGATAATTGGGGAGTTATTTAAGAAATTACAATGGCAGATGTACGAGTGTGGAAGGGCGGGACTTTGAAGAAACTTTAAGATAAAAGACCGAGGGTAATCGGTTTTACCTGATAAGGATATCTGAAAGGAAATATAGATTATATTATATAATTATTAAAATAATTAATAATTAAATGTATTTTAATAACTTTATAAATTATCATTAATAATAACTATTTGGATATAAATCTAGTTTTAAAGATGCTATTATTATTATAATGTCATCTCATAATATACCTCAGAAATGGTGCACATGCACGATTTTGTGATGCGTTACATGAACCGATCATATGTACTGTGACTTTACTTTTCTATGGTATAGCTGTGAACCATTTTTTTTTTTGAGGGGGGTATTAAATACCACCCTTTAAAATCATTAAAATATAAAATTAAAAATTAAATAGGTAATCAATAATAAGTATACATCTTAGGGGGAGGCCCCCTCCCCATAAATACGCCACTGTCCTTTTGCACTGTACCAGAACCGACCTGTGCACTGTTCAATATAATTACTATGGCACTGTGCTTGATCTTACTATTGAACAGACAATGCACTGTTAATTTATTTTAATTTGTACTGTAGCTGAACAAACCATTGCACAGAAAAGGCACCGTTCAAATTTTTGAGTTTACACGGTGTCTGAACTGATCCATGCACAGTTAAAAGTTTTACTTTAGTTCGGTGTTTGAACTATCCTTCCACTCATAACGCACCGTGTTCTCCATGTTAATTTTCGGTATTCAAATAGACCATAAACACCATGCAGTGAAGGAAATATGCACGGTACTCAGCACTTTAAATGGTTCTATAAGCTGAACTCTCCCTGAACCAAAAATGTTACTCGGGCAGGGGTGGCTAACCTTTTTTTGGGTCTAGACAAAATCCAACATTTTTGAAATCAAGGGTTTGAACATTTTTCATAATTTGCTCAAAGTTTGTAAAGGTAGGTAAACACTTAATATATCATAAAAAATATAAGAATATTATGACTTTTAAAATATTTAATTTCTTTGAATTTTTTACGATTAACATTTATGAATAATATAAGTTCTTACAATTTTATCACGAGCCTTTGAAATTTGACAAACATGACACTTTTGGGTTTTGGCACGCGTGCCGTAGTGGGTTCGCCATTTCTGGTATAGCAATTGACGTTAGAGACGATACTACGATAGACTTGTCATGTGTTAAATAATAGTATAATACGTGAAATTTATTTATTAATAAGTACTATAGTTATCTAGTTCTGAGGTACATATACATAGGCAAATAATATACTAAAATATATCTTAGCAGTAATCATATCGATATAACGATAGGAATATAAATATTAAGTAATATTTCTAGTTATGGCAATACTACAATAGTATTTACGTCAATCAAATCGTTCATTATCATTGTATAGTAAAATAATACCTATATAGTTATTATTTTTAATCCAAATACGTTTGCCTTACCTATAACATAAACGTCATCAATCGTCGTATGTTTTTGAAAATGTATGCCTCAAAACAGGACGTAAGATAGGTACTAACAATTTGCTAAAACCAATCAATTAACAATTGCAATCAATGGTAAAATATTTACGCATTTATAATCGGTTAATAGGTACCTACTCAAGTATGATGCTATTGTAAAGTGTGGTAATATAAAATATGTTGAGAAAATGTAAAAATTATTTAAATGGTTTATGAAAGTCGCTATAAAAGTCTTAAATTGTATTTTTTGAGTATAAAAAGAAAATTAATTTATATTATGATATTTTTTTCTATTTGTTAAATTTATGCAAATATCTAGTTAAATCATTACCTACTGCGTAAAAATTGATCAGCCGGCCTCCGTATTGTAGGACAAAAATATTTCAATATTTCAATCAAAATGTACAAAAATAAACTGATTAGAACACAAGAACGATAATTATCGTTCAATAAATCAAGTAACAAATTTTCAGTACCTACCATTCTCCTATGAATGTAATCGCTCTGGTGGAGCATATTCAACATCACCGAAAATTAGTGAATTTTCGGATGACAATTTTAATTAATATAATATTAAACTGTTATACGGAAATAATTTAAAAAATGTTTTGGATTTCTCCTGAGAACGTGAAAATTTACTGTTATGCCTACTGTTAAGCAAGTGCCAAGTATACTTACTGAGGGATGAAACCAAATTTTCGGTTTTTCTGTTTACCTTTTCTTTTTTTCTTATTCGTAAATTATAACCCAGTTACAATGTTATCCAATGAAGATTTGCAGTATATATTAAAAGATTCACTTAATATATATATTTATATATATAATATGAATATAAATATATATTAAATTATTAAAAAGATAAAAATCTATATCACATTCATAGTATTTTCAGTCGTGTGTCTTGTGCAAATGTTAAATTACAAATGTCAAAATTCTATAGTAATCTCCGATAAATATTGCAGGTCATCTTATGCCCTGCTGACTATATTATATCATATGATAATATATTCATACCATAATTATATCGTACGATGAAACATCGCTCGTGTAATGACTCTATTACGGTTTTTTGTAGAACACAGAGATGACACTAACGAAGTTGGAAAATAGCTTTGTTTTTAATTAGTATTCATAGATCCTATGGAGTTGGGAGTGTTGATGTAATCAAATAAGCTGCATGCAATGACACAAAACAAAAAATTGGAAACTTTTGTTAACAAGTATGTCATATATTGATGAAGATATGATTTATAACATAATGACAATATAATGACATATAATTAATAAGAGTATATTATATTATAATAATAATAATATCCCCAAGTTATTTTGATTGTTTAATCCATTCTAAAAAAAATCAATCTTTGGGTTGATAAACCATAGATTATAGAATAGATTATTCTATAAACAATGATAAATTTCAACAATAGTATAAATAAATGTATTATTAATAATCCTAAGTTAATCTTTGTATAGTGTACCCATTGAATCATACTTATGTCTTATTTGTAAGTCATACAGCCACTGATTATATATATATAACTGCATATATATATTTCTAAATATAGTTAACTCAATAATTTTTACACTTACACCTACTAGTAGAACAACTTGAACAAAAATGTAAAATTATTTGAAACACAAAATTTAGTCACGGCTATCTATGGTTGAGAACCACTGTGCTTACCTTGCTTGACTACCAACATTTTCAACTCATAAGTCATAACTGTCATTTGTTTGTACTATTATTTTTTAATTGCTTATTATTGGATTTCGGTTAATGAAAAATGAAATGCCCAATACTTTTTTTATGTAATAAAATGATTTACTATGTAAAATTTAACTATAAACTTTAATTTAAAAGGTATGATATTATGATGTAGAAATCTATCGAAGGTTCCAATAGAAATGAAATAGTAATTAGCTATTTAGGAATATTTATAGAGAAATATAAATTTATTGTATAGATAAAATTAATTTTAAATTCTATGACAACCTTAACATTGATTGTAGAACTTTCAGTTTATTAATGTAAAATAATCAATAGTTTTATAAATAATAGAATCGGTTTTTATAAAATCTTTCTAAAAACCATGCTTAACTTGGTAGAGGTGTCATGTTAAAATATTAAATGAGGAGTGTCTGGTATTTTTGGCCAACAAAATAAAGAAATATTATTTTTAATCCTGAAAAATTAGTACTTATATTAAAATAATTGGTTATATAATTTATATATTATTATGTATTGAACATGTGAGACCTTAAAAACCAACCCTAAAGTTCAACCCTTTTCATACTAGCTAATTGTTAATTTATAACAAAATAATTAATTTTTGTAGTTTAAGGTGCATTATGCTTTTAGACAAATAAGAAATTAATAATAATTAACAAACTAAGGATTAATAATTTTTACATTTTTTTAATTCACTTGTGTATGAAATGTATTGGGAATGATCAATTATTTCAAGTAACATACAATTTAAAAATAACCAAGGTAAAAATAATTTAAGTCAAAATGACCAATGACAAATGACAAATGACACCTCTCCTGGGGTAAAATTAAACTACATTAAATAAAAATGTTCATATAACTTTTGAATACTAATGCTTAACAGACATTTTTTTCACTTATAAATAGTAAATGTATGAGTATATGACCAAAATATTTAAACTGTTAAACATGAAGTGTTATGTGAAGATTTTCTAATATTATGTATAATGAAACCAAAAACATAATTCTGTTGCGGAGTATTTTCTATTTTTTATTTTTATTTTTTTCGATTTACTTTATTAGAGTCAAAATAAGGCCAACTACTTAAAATAAAATAATTAACATACACGATACATTTATTTAACAAATTTAAATGTCAAAGAAAATTTGTTTAATAAAACATAAATATAAATACAATTACTAATAGACTATGTACTGATGATATTATTTAATACTTAATATTACAATCAGAAGTTTTCAGTTAGATTTACTATAAAGACAATTTGTACTTACGTTAAATACCTCACATTTTGTATTCAAATGATACTTTGCATTTCAGTAGTATTTTGAATATAACTGAAAAAATGAACATAAACTTTATGAAAATAAGATTTGTAATAACACTAGCAAACACTTATTTTGTACAACACAATTATAAATATAAAATTAATATTACATATTTTAAGTTCTTGAAATCAGTAACTATAATTAGTAATTATTTTTCAAAATTATTCCAATAGTTAAATCTATGAATGAAAACTTTAAAGGTCCATCTTATATTTTTACCAAACCTTTGAGTAAATAAATTTTATTTTCTGATTAAGTAAATTTATTTACCTAAACAAAACCTCATAAACATAAGATATTAATGTACATAAGCAATGTATATATTTAGGAATATCAAATATTATTTATAGGTAACTTATAATATTATATTATGTGTTCAAAATAGGCACCTACTAAATAATTGAATTGTCAAAATATTTTGCACTATTTCTGGACTTCATATCAGTGATCAAAATAATGTATTAAAAAACAAATTTATATAAAATATGTGAAACGAGTAAAGGTATGTAATATATTCTGTATAGCAATTAATAATTTGAAAGTAATAAATAGTTTATTATACTGGACTTGATTTATATTTAAATAAATAATTAAATGTTATTATTTTGAAAAATGATTTAATTAAATTTAGTATTGAGTGAAGAAATTCTATAACAAATAGATGATTTAAGTTTGTATTGTTAACCTCTATAATTTAAAATTGATAAATAAATATTTATTAAATTTTTTATTACTTAAAAAGCAAATTGATGATATTATTCATACCTACATACCCATAGATCATGGGGCCATAGTAGGGTTTGGATTTTGAGGGAAAATAAATAATATGAAGGACATTTAAAATTAGCAGTCATATGTAAAAATGTATAAGTAAAATTAAACAATAAAAATATGTATTATGTTTCTATCAATTAACTATTGACTAAATTCTATCAATACAATATAGTAACAGTGCTCAATCATGGAATTGCAAATAATTTTAAATGAATCGCCGAAAAATCAGTTATAAAAATGTTATAAATATAATTATTAGTAACATGAGTAAAAAATAAAATAAATAGATGAAGATTAAAAGTATTTTTAAGTTATGAGAAATGAAAAAATTACGGTGGTAATTAAATAATATTTTCGAAAATGTCACATGAAAAATTGGGTAAAATGTTGTGCCACCAACACAGAAAGGTCGACGACCAGTTCAATACAACATAATTTACCTATTAAAATCAGATTTTAATAGTAAGTTACATAATAATATAGATATGACGATAAACCTCAATAAACTAATCCTGAAAAGTACTAATAATACTGATATCAACATTTATTATATATGTGATGTATTTTAATCATATTACTTTAAACATAACATAAATTCTTTTTAATTTGTACATTAATTAAATATAAAATTAACTTTTATAATTTAATACAAAATATTATAAAAATAAAAAAGCAACAATACAAAATTTAATTTATTCCATTTCTATAGAATTTGAAAAATACATTTTTATATGAGAAAGAATTATGTCTATATATTTTTTTAATAGCTAAACCTTATTCCTTAGTTACAAAATATATTTTATATTATCATTACATTCTATTGAACCATATATACATAGTAAAAAGTTCAAAGAATAGATTAAATTCATGAATTTAAAATTATAGATATAATCCTTACAGTATTTTTATTTGTCAAACATTGAAAATTTGAATATATCGACTTAGATAATTACCCATTTTCATTAGATCCTGAAGGAATTAGAAGCTCATTAAATGTTTGACATCTAAGATCCAATGAGTCTTCAGTATTATGAAGTGTAGACCGTTTCTACAAAATTAAATAATTAAATAATGTTATTCAATATACATAAATATTTATTTTGAATAATAAGCCCTACAAATTTCATCATAATTCCCACTAACTTTTTGACGTCTGTGTTTTTGTAATTTATTGAACTTATTGATTTCAGATAGTTTTGTTAAACCTATCTTTTTGTAATATTTTAATTCATTTAAACGCAGTCTCAGCAGTTTTTCATTCTTTACTCCTTCAATTAGAGCTCTGTGAGTGTCAATAGTCATAAATCTTGACATTTTCACTAAACGCTCCACAAACGTTTGTTCAGAACTAAAAATGTAAAAAAAAATTATACAAGTGTATATATTTTCAATTACAACTTGACACAATGCAACTTTTAAAAGTTACTAAGCCCAATTGACCAAATAATGGCCTCAAACTTATATAATATAATACACTTTTATATATGAAGACTAGTTTTTTCAAGTAAAGTTCTAACTATTATTAATAATTTGGTGCCAATAGCCACTAGGCAAGCATAAACAATAATTACACATATTATTATTTTATTTATAAATAGGTAATATTTTAAAAATGAGATATTCAAAGTACAGTTAAACTTAATTTTAATAATTATTTAGTAAAGTAAAATCATATTCTATTAATATCACACCCATAACAATTTTGTGGTAAGAACGATTACTAATACCTGAATAAATGAAAAATGTAGAAAAACATGTTTTACATTTTTGATATACTTTATAAAGTATACTCACAATTGTTTTATTTTTGGCAATTCTTTGTTTTTATACATTGCAAAATGTTCAATTAATCTATAATTGTGGACACATTTTTTAGCCATTCTTCTATCCCATAATATATCATTGTAACGTTCTAAAGCAATTAATGCTTTTACTGTAAAATAATTAACTACATCAGTAACATTAATGGAATTATAAAATGTTTTATAAACAAATATATTACCTTTTTTAATGTTGAACACTGTACTCGTACACGGGTCTTTTGATTTCTAGAAAATTATATTAAGTAAATATAAATTATAGTTATTCAAAAACAAATAATTTAACAACCATATCATATATTCTCATTTATATTGCTTTATTAGTATATGATAATATTGATAATATAACTATGTAAAAAAATGTACTTAAAAAATACTTTTTTTTCAAGTAGAGTATAATATTAAAAATATTGATCTATAATTTATAACATCATGGTATATCTTACAATGGTATCTTTAGTATCCATCATATCTTTTGTAGTGCCATTACATTTTTCTAAAGAATGTTTTGAATGAAAGTAGTCTAAATTAGTTTCAAAATCATCCACATTGTCCAAGGAAGATTCGGCTATATTCATGTAAGGCTAATCAAAATAATAAGCTTAATGTAGTCAATATCAATAATAATAATATAATTTGTTCATACATATTCAAATTCATCAGCAATGCTATTATAACTAGTATCAGCAAATAAAATATAATCCACTATAGGATACTTCATTTCAACAGGTTGCTTAAAAAACCACGTACGATCTAAAATAATTGGCTTATTTGATGGTGGCTTCCAAGTTCCTCGCCTAATTGGATCATCAAAGAATCGAAGTAAATATTCTTTTTTTATTTCTGTTAGATAAACATAAATAAATATATAAATGCAATTAGTTTTATCTACTGTATAATAACCAAAAAATAAGTTTAAACTATAATGTATTCATATGATACCAAACATATTAAAAAATATGAACTTGTCATACACACAGAATATATTTGAAAATTATTAACAAAAATACAGTACAAACCTTCAGGAGTTCTTATTATAAAATAATTAACTTTTCCAAAATGTTCATAAAAATTAGTTTTATTGAATTCTTCTGAAATTTTTTCCCAATTACCATAACCATATATAGCTGTGTAATCTAATAATAACATTAAATCTGATTTATTCCACGTATTCTTTTCATTTACTACTATTCCTTCTCCTGTGTCTGTTATTATCTAAAAAATAAATTATTAGTTAATGCTACACATAATTAAAAATCATAATTTTAAACAATTACAAAAAAAATAAGTAGATAACTATCAGTATCAATATGAAGATTTAAAGCATAGATCAGCAATCTTTTTGATGTCATGGGCCAAAATATTATATAACATTTTTCAAAGGCCACAGTTTGAGTATTTTAAACAAAATTGTATTTATTGCCATTCTAGTCATACCAAATTTAGTTTATTCAAGTTCATAAATCTTAACTATTAGGTTTATTAGTTTAATAAGGTTCTACAACAACATTCTAGTCCATACAATCTTAATTTGTGATTTCTATACATATTATTAATTTTACTCACGGACCACATAAAATCTAAAATCTTCAATATAAGATCATGGATTCTAAATTTATTGTAAATGTTTTATTAACATTATAAAGAATATAATCATGTACATCAGCCTCCTATATTCAAATACGACTGTTGATATGTATTATGTACACATAGAGTTGAGACTAAATTATATTTATAATCATAGATATTCCACATTATAAAATTTCTTTTATAGTTATAAAATAGTCATTTTAATATATTATTATACTTAAAACATAAAAATGTACAATTTTACTCAAAAAAGTTATGACTACCGTTACGGTAGTAGAGTATAACCTTACCTAAAATCAAAAATTAACCAATATTTTGGATTTAAATATAAATCATATTATATTTTATATGCTTATGAGGAGGACATGATGTGTTGTCATACATATGTAAGACATAACACATTTCCATTTAGTTGAACTAATTATAATATAATATAGATCATCCGTGATTTGTTAAAAAATTTAAATTTTCAAGCGAATTATGAGTATTAATAAATATTAATAAAAAATTGAATATTAAAAAATAAAAATACTAGAAATCTTGATTATGAATTTTAATATCATAAAAATTTGTACATCTGCAGAAAAAAAAGTGCGTCTTGCAAGTATATGTAGATGAAGTGAAACTTCTTTCAGAAAAAAATGCAAAAACCCTAGATCCCCGAGCCCCGACTAGAATTAAACCCCCAACATTGTAATAGATAACTCATATTACTGACCATCACTATTTTGCATCAAATGACAAAATCTTTTTCTTTTGCATACCCTCTATATTCTACAATAAAGTTTTTTCATTTCAAAAATGTTTACTTTTTACTTACACTTGAAGTTTGATTAGAAGTTTTGAAACATCCCATTTCAACAGCATCTTCATATGTAATTAAAGGTTCAACGTGGGCATATGTTTCATAAAGTTGCCAAATTCTTCGATTTAAAATTAAATTTTCAAATTCTGTTTTTGTTTCTATATAGATAAAATTATTTAAACATTAAGTATAAATTATATTATAACTTTAAACTAACATGATAAATTGATGCAAAAAATAAAAATTCTCATATAATAGATATATTTATGATTATATTGATAAAATATTAAAATCCATTAACCACTATTCTATATTCACTATTGCTATCTGTGGAAATTTTTTTTTATTTCACATTTTTTAATGTTACACATTAAGTAACACTCCTTCCAAGATTCAAAACAATTTTGCAAATTTTATAATTCAAAAAGTTGTTACTATAGTGATGTACAATTGGAAATCCATGATAAACAATAACTTATTAACAACATTTAAAAACATGATTTAAAGTTGTATTAAAATAACGATTATGGTTATTTTTGTTAATTCATTATTCTAAAGTTAACTGAAATAATTTTAAAGAAGTGGTCTGTTACTTCATATCAGGCATACTGGTTGTACTTACACACTCCCATAAGCAAGTTAGATATTTATTCTTATCAAAAAGCTTCGCGGGCTAAATGTTTGATGAAGTTTCTTCAGTGGGAAAGTTCTTTATTGTATGAAACATGCATTTTTTTCATATTTATAATTTGTTCATTACGTAACAGATTGTGAAATAAGAATTCAGGTTAAAAAAATATTAACTTTCAATTAATTTCTTAAATAGCTATAGAATTATAATAATTGGTTTAAAGATAAAAAAGTATATTATCAGCAAATTAACCAGCACATTTTTTAGGTAGACACATATTATAAGTTTGCAACCTCTGAATTTAACATTAAAATATCTATGTTAAAGTAAGTTACTTTTAACATTTTAGTTCATAATAAATATTACACTGCAATGATAAAAATACAACTTAGCATACCATTAGCATTTTTTGATCTAATATGCTGAGCAACAGAATCCCAATCTGTAATACAATTTCCAGAATTGAATGGATCTATATATTTATCAGAGTGTTCACATAACCATTCTTCTAGAGCACATAAAAAAGCTAACTCTTCTATAGCAGTCCAATTGGACTCTTGAAAATAAACATCACTAGAATAAGTCTGAAAAATAAATAAATATTATTAAGAAAACAAATAAAATAAAATAAAATACACACTTTCACTTCAGTTATCAAAGTATATCCATGACTATTTTTATGTTTTCCAATTTCAGCTCCACTTGAAAAACACTGCAAGCATGTAGAATTATATTGTTTTAATATATATATGGAAAAAAAATGGTATAATGCAAATTATATAAATGCACAACTAACCACTAGACATAAATAAAAATTTTCACAAGTCTGCTTATTTGAGCAACAGGTATATACAGTAATTAATTTGTAATTCGAAAATTTATGACCGTCTGTTCGATAACCAATAACTTCAAATTCATCTTGACAGTAAGTACAAACTAAACACTTGTCTAGAACAAAAATAATTTCATACATAAATAAATTTAATTTTGATATTATCAAATATTACTATAATATAGTATAATATAATATAATATAATATTATATTATACAGTAATCACTCGATAATTCGAAAAACTCTATAAATTGAACTAAACGCTAAGTCCACTGAAAAAACCTCTATAATTAGAAAAAAATACATGTATTCCGGTCCCCTCGATAATTCGAAATGTCTGTTGGGGCACACTCTACAATTCAAATTTTTTTCAATGAAACTCTATAATTTGAATTTCATTAAACACAATTATATGTAAGTTCATATGTATAAAAATTATGTACAATCTATGTAAGGTACTCGTAATAAAAGCTAGTAACGACAATGGTTAAATATTATCGTAGTTTATAAATGTTATCGTATCTTACCTATCCAATCTAAACTTTAATTGTATCATTTTACCAAAATAAACCTCTGCAATGAGTTCCTGTCATATCGTTAAAAGAAGCAACATTTTTTATGTCAGTATTACGTAAATTTTTTGAGCAATCTGATATGGATGAAAAAATCTACGATACGATTTTCAATGCTATCTTGCTATCTACTGTTAGACAACGGACCAGATTGTGGCCAACAATTTTTCACAAAAAAAAAATAACATATTTCTTTAATAATATGTAAAATATAATAATATTAAAAATATATGTAAAATAGTAAAATATAATAATATGTAAGTATAATAAATAAATATCAATTAATAATTTTAAAATATAATAATATTTATAATAAGTAAATGTCAAAATAAACGTAATATATATGTATATTATATATATATACAATTTTCCACCTCTCTTTAATTCAAATTAATTTTTCTTCCCTGAATTATTCGAACACTTGGTAAATTGAAAACCTCTATAAATCGAATTTTTAACTCGGTCCCTGAATTTCGAATTATTGAGTAACTACTGTAAGAATAATAAATTATGATATTTTTATGTTCAACAAATAAAAGAAATATAACAGGTTTATAAGAAGTTTAAATTTTTAGTATTGACATGTATATACAGCATATTTAATTACATCTTTTGACACTAGTGGGCGGTAGTTTACAATTTTCATGTTTTACCTGCAATTAATTGATTTGTGCTAGATGAAAAACTAAATTATAGAACATTTTCTCCATAATTTCTTAAGCACTAACTAATTTAAATGTTAAATGAATAAATATCTTACACCTTTTTAAAATAAAAATTTAACTATGAACTATAATATCTTAGAGAAATTTGGCATATAATATTCATGTTGTTTCTATATTAAGCCAATAATTTTCAAAAATTATACTAGGTATACTAATATAAGTCTTAAGTCAATAGATCAGTGATTAAAGTTTAAATGTCTTCAAATTTAATATTTCTCAAAAAAAAAATCTTTTTTTAGATTAAGAACAAATAAAAGATTATAATTTAATATAACAGAAATTTGTGTCTCAAAATATTTTTACTAACTGTTAGACTCTGATGATTCATCTTCTACAAGTTTTTGTTCATCAATTATACAGTTGTAATCATCTACATCATCTAGTGGAGGTGGATAAAAAAAAATATCTAAATCTTCAATAGATAGTTGCTGAAAACAAAACAATAATAAAGTAGAGATTAGGTTAGATATTTATTAAAGATAATCATAAATATGTTCCTTAAACATAAAATTTCAACTTAAAAAAATACTGATTACTTCTTTTAAAACATGTTCATATTCACATCTAGGTCCTTCAATACGTTTTGTTCGATCAGGTATTTGAGGTCTTGTATTTGAGGATGGTAACCAAGTTCCACGTAAAATAGGATTTTGAATAAAACGGAGCACATATTCTTCCTTGATTTCTATTAATAAATACTCATAAATATTTATTTCAATAAATTGGCTTAATATTTGTAAAATTAATACTAGGCAATTTTATCAAAAATACTCTTAATATTGAAGTTGATTAATAATGTTTATAAGTTATAGCCATAAGAGAACTAAAAAATGAAAATTAACAGTAGTCACATAGATATATGATAATTGATAGCCATATTAAAATAGAAGCAATTAATTAAACTTATTTATTCATATAACAAATCCACTGTCTTCCCATGAGAGGAAGTGGTGCAACTTGGATATTGAAAAGGTAAGTCTAGAGGCCTTAATATTAATACCTACCTAACTTATAGCCAATTCGGAACAAGTTTTTTTTAATGTTTTTTGCTTTTAAACTAGGCTCATACCTGAGGGACAATCAATCTCTTTCCCCCCAACATGAGCCGAATGTAATTAATCCTAATTAATTTTTAAAATAAAAATTGATCTTATACTTTAATATGCCCCCTTCTCTCATATTAAATTTAATTGGATAAATAAAAAAACAATACACACATGGAATATAATATTACATAATGAGAAGTGATAATGTATTAAAAATGTTTATCATACAAAATTATTATACTTTATTTGTATCCTAGTATCCGTTATTAAGGTCTCATAAACATAGTTTTAGATTACATAACAATCATAAGATATCAACCAAATTGTAGGTAGTAATAGTAAAAATGTAAAATACAAAATATTTAAATACGTTCAATGGCGGATCGATTGCTTTTTTTTGGAGAAAGAGGAGTTAAAAGCACATAACACATCCACAACTACACTACAGTGGAAAACACAAGCTTAGAAATAGGGCAACTAACAAACTATTTTTTTTTTTTTTTTTGGGGGGGGGGGGGTTGTGAGATCAGACTCTGAACACATTTTAAGTGTAGAGTATAGAGTTTAATAAAGGGACCTTTATCAAGAGGCCTTTTGAAACCCAGATGCCTCAATATTTTAGCATTGTCATCATCCCCCGTTGTTGCACCACTTAATGATGCACTTAATGATAGGTATAACATAATTTAAATTTAACATTGAAATAATAATATGTCAAATAAGTTAAATAAAATAGAATTACTCATTGCTGATAAATATGTGCGTTTTCCTCTTGGATATTCCATGTGTATAATTGTATTATATTGCTTACACATATCTTCCCAATTTCCATAGCCAAATTCTCCAGCACATTGCAATAACAATTGTACTTGGTAACTATCTAATATATTCTTATTTTGCATTGACAGATCCTAAATAAAAAAAAAAATAAAAATAATAATTCAATGCATAGCAAAACGTGTTAATTAGGATACCAACTATAGTAACAAGAACTAACTTACTAATAGCACATTAGCATAAAATGTCCACACTATAAAATTAGATTTTAGCTCTAAATGTAATATTTTTTTTTTATTATTTAGTTTTTTATTACTTCATGGCGTATTTATACATAATTTGCCATGTTAATATTTAGGTACACAAAAACTCACACAATACATTATTTAAACAAATTCTTATTAATTGACTATTTCTATCAAGTCAGATTTAACATAAAACAAAAATATTTTAAAGATTATTTAATTATTTGATGGACTTTGTACAGGAATAGCATTAATTCAACTTTTACTCAAGATATTTTGGGATTGATATATTTTTTGAATATGATAACATGGTACTTGAAGATTATAATATACAAAGTTTTAAAAGTAACACTTCATTGATATCATACATAGGGTCCACGGGGGGTACAGGGTATGCAGCTGCACCCTCTGCAATTTCAAGTGGCACCATGAATTATTAAGAAAAATTATTCAAAAAAGGGGTCTAGGGCCCATTAGCCCCTTGGGTACGCACCAGGTTGCACCCTCTGCGTCAAAGGTCTAGACATGCCTATGATATCATATAATTATTTAAAACTATAAACCTAAAAATTACAAATTCAAAAAATGTTATAGGAATTTTCCTCAATCTAATCAGAACTATCATAAGTTTTAATAAAAACTATTTATAAAATACTTATCTTTAAACAGAATAGAGGTAAGTAGTAAGTAGTAAATGATAATTACATTTCAAATTGAATAATATAGTTGTGTTATTAAAAAGGTACTATGTTTCATCATAATTCATCAACAAACATAATTTAGGAATTAGAACAATAAAAAATCAATCAACATTTACCTAATGCCTTAATGCACAATAAATATTATTTAAATTAAATTAAAATTTTCCTGTTGAATTTTGAACACAATGTTTCATATGATGTTGTATTAGTATTAAAATGAAATAAATAAATAATATGAGTCATTACATACAAAATATTAAATTATTTTAAGTATAATAGTTACCTGATTATTATAAAGATTATGTCTAATATTTTCCTCTAAAATTTCATAATCTTCTACATTTTCTCTATCTGCTGGAATTTTTAGGTACTGCAAAAAAATTAAAAATAAATTATAAGACCTGGGGGTTCACAACTAAAGGTAATGATATAAAAATTGAAAACAAAAAGATTGTATAAAAAATAATTAAAATGTACATAATCATATAAACACATTGTATAATTATTAGTAGGAAATGGATTTTATTGTAATAAAAATATCAAGTACATATATCTTTAATTATTTTTACCAAAATATATATATAAAAAAGCGGGTAAGTGGATGTCGCTCTGCTGTACATTAGGTGGTGGGGTGGACCTCTGACAAGGGTAGGTCAGATTTGAATGCAATGATAGGTATCATTGTGTACGAAAAACGATTTTGAACGGAGATGATTTGTTATTCTAGGATATATTATATTTAAATATTGTCATACATTCTATTTTGAAACAAATATTTTATTTTTCAATTAGGACGCATTTTGCAAAAGGCATGGTTAATCAATTTTTCCAAAAATATTGCATGTAGTTATCATAATTCATAATATTATCATAGATATGCATATACCTGGTGGTTTGAGGATAAATCGTCATCGTTACGAGATTTCATAAAAATTTAAAACTCAAACACTCAAAAAATGTTTAATATAATGACGCTTCAAATTTTCTCTATAGCTATTTGAAGCAAAACTTATGAAAAACTTAGTGTTGAATTTTTTAACCTTAGATATAAATACAAACAATTTTATGAATTTTGAACTACAAAATAATTTGCAAATATTCATGGTTTTGACGAATTTTTGTCAATATTTGAACTTCAAATGCTAATAAAAAAAATTGTGCATATGTATTCCTATAATTTTTTAATCACTATAAGAATAACTTATAAGGAACTTTGTATTAAAATTTCAAGTATTTTTATATGGCCAAAAAAATTTTATCGACACTTCAAAAAATTTTTCCGAAAAATTGAAAATTTCAGTTGTCTATAAATATCTCAAAAAAAGTCAGAATATTTTGAAAATAAATCATGTAAAGAAAACGACAATCTAAATAACTTTAAAATTTTCAAGTATCTACGACTTATACTTTTTGAATAATAACAAATATTTAAAATCGTTTGAGGATAAACGTTATCGTTACGCTATTTCGTAAAAATTTAAAATTCAAACGCACTTGAAATTTTCCCTATAATGATGCTTCGAGTTTTCTCTATAGCTGCTAGAAAGAAAACTTACGGAAAACTTAGTGTTGTATTTTTAACCCTTAGTTATAAACACAAAAATTTTTATGATTTTTCAACTTACAAATTACTTGCAAATTTTCGCGTTTTCGACAGATTTCATAAATATATCAATATTTATTGATATATTTCATATATCAATAATTGTGACTAACAATTTTTAATTTTTTTTTTAGCTTCAATAACAACAACTCATAAGGAACCTTGTATTAAATTTTCAAGTTTTTTTGGTCATCTAAAATTTTTTTACCGACACTTCAAAAAAAAAATTCTCATAAAAATCGAAAATTTCAGTTGTCTATATATAACTCAAAAAAAGTCAAACATTTTTGAAAATTAAACTGTATATAGATAACACTAACATAAAAATTTGGTGTGTTTGAAATTGAAGCATTAATTCGACTAGCTATGCTGTACACAAACACAAAAAAAAACACACATCATTGTAAAATTAATATATTCATCACTCTGTTCAGAATCTAAAAAAATTAATATTTTATAAATAAAAGTAATATAAATTATGTAGGTATACAGGGTATCCCGTGAGGAGTTACCAATTGCGATATCTCCTGAGATTATAAATGTATCATAAATCTGTTTTTTTTTTTTTTTATTAGACTCACATAGACATGCGCTATTCATGTATTTTATTTTTTAATTTTATTTATTTTTTTGGTAAAGTTTAAAAAAAATCATTTTTTAATTTTAAAAAAAATGAAGATACATATTTTATAGTTTTTTTTTTTTTGTCAAAATTTTGTCCTATCAACATTTTATTTTCATTAGTCATACGATTTTTAATAATTATTTTAATTTATTGATAAAATGACAAAAAACTGGTTTTTATCCAGGTGGCAAGACCCCCTTTACGGCTAATGGGTATATCCTCACGGCACATTCGAAGCAATGAAAAACAATATATTGTTAAAGGTTTGCTAATAAAAAATTGAAAGGTTATTGATTAATATAGTTTTGATTAAAAGACCATTCTGTACCAACAAATGTGATAGGGGAGTAATTCATCAATTTTGATTACATAACTTCCGCATTTTAAAAATTAGAAACTAGATGTAGGCATGCACGAGATTACGTTTTAAATATGACTACAAATACTACTAAAAAAGATTGTCGAGTAGGTAGGTACAACTTCCTAATTTTATATTTATATTGTCCGGCATCACTAATATTGACAATAGGGTTAATTATATACTCAAACGATAACTGAAACAGTTTTAATCTATTTAAATTACTAATCGTGTCAATAGACAAAGCAGATAGAATTTATTGTCATAAAAATTCAATCAAAAAATTAAAAATTATTAAAAGTATGTACTTATTTAACAAATATGTAAAATAAATTTGGGTTTATTTAAAGAATGATCGAAATCGAACACATTTATTATCAGATTTAAAATATTTATCTACAATAAAATCCATTCCTTTAATAATTAGGCACAAACAACATAAGTCTAGAAAAAATATCCTGCACTAAAATATTCAACGATAAAATAACCTATGTCTAGGATAAAATATTCAAAAAAAATTTTAATAGCAAATTTAAAAAGAGAATAATTATAAAATGACTTATTAAAGACTACTAATAAACTAAAGTATCATATTTGCAACTGCAATAAAAAAAATATCTAATTCTTTTTATAGTATAGTATAATTCTAAAAATATCTTATAATAAAGTAATATAATTTTTTCTAATATTGATTTTGTTAACAGATTTTTAAAATTTCTTTTACTTGCATATTTCATCCTATATATTGGTTATTTTATACCAGGATATTTTGACCTTACAGTTCAAAATATATTGTATCAGTACCACACTAAATATACAACATACTTTACGTGTTGGGAAATAAATAGGACAATTTTCTAAACAACCCATTGCTATGGCTTGATCTAATGTTACAACTTGAGGATATCCTGAATGTTTATTAACTAGTTTAATAATATTTTGACCAAAAAATCCATTGACAAAAGTATCAAAATATTCTTTTTTCACATCTTAAAAATAAAAAATAAATATATATAAAACATTAGGCAAATATTAAATAAATTTATAAACAATGAACTAGTAAAATATACCTTCAGGATGTACGGATCCAACTACACTTGCAACATCTTCCCAACTGTCTATAAGTTTTTTTGATCCTAAATGTTTTTCAGTGTCTTCAGAAATCCACTCTTCTAAAGCATCCAAAAGCTTTGTTGAAAAAGTACTTGATTTAAAAACTGTCTATATAAAATCAATACAAAATTATGTTAGTTATATTCTATATGAACTATAAGCCAATACCTTATACTTACAACTAATTTATAATCGTGGTAATTCTTATGAAGGCCAATTTCAGCCCCAGAGGAAAAGCACTAAAATAATAAGAAAAATGATAATTATAAATGTTAATATACAATATACAATTAAATATTACCTACTATTTTAAAATTTTAAAATCCAAAAGTATATTCTTAAATATAATTAAGCCACTTTAGTAAGACAAATACAATGTAACTAGGATTCTGATATTATTGTTATATAAATAAAATTGGATTTAATATTTAACTGATAAATTATTGATACATAAAAAATAATAGGTTTTTGACTTATAATTTTAAATAAAAAGTGAACATGAAAAAGTTGTATTAATGAGAATCAAAAATATTCAGTTCTAAAAACATTTTTCATATAATGTGTAAAAAATATAAATGTAACAATATCCAAGCTTTAATTATTTCATTGTACAAAAAATTTTTAATCATGATTTATAACATGCATACTTAATTGTGTTAATATAATTATGCTTACATAATAGTTAAATTATTTATATTATTCATGTTTACACCATTAAATTGATAAATTGAAATAAATAAAATGTTTAATTCTTGGCTATGCTGTCATATTTATCTTATTGAAATATTTATGGTTTTTCAAATAAACAAAATAATATAGGATAGTTATAAAATTTAAAAATGATAAGTAATCATTAAATTATTCATACTTTTTAATATATTATTTCTTTATAACTTAGTTTTGAAGTAATTATTGATTAGCAAGGTTTATAAATTCATTTTCATGATGTTTTTCTACATAAGTGGGATGCTAAGTAAAATAGAAATCTGTTTCATAAAAGTAATATTAAAAATATAAAGTTGTGTCAACTCTATTCTAAATAAGCTAACAACAATTTATCGTATTAAAAAAAAATTAATAAAATATAAATGGTAATATTATATCATTTTGATTTAACTGGAATTTAAAATATTAATTTTCAGAAGAAAAAAATGGTCTTTGTGTAGTATGCTACTTATAGCCATTTAGTTGGTGCATTATACTACCTATCGAAAAACTTTACTTTCATATTCACTGGTAAGTAGCATAATACATGCGTAAAATTTGTTAGTAGGTAGCATAGTAGCATACTACATACGTACATTTTTCTAGAAGGTAGGATACTACAGGATTACAATAAAATATTATAAAAATGTATAATATTAATTATGTAATATATAACCTTTGAATAATAATAGTAATATAATAAAATAAAATATTTAAAGATTATCAATGAATTGGTTAATATTGAAAAAATGTCTTAATATGTACTGGTTAATTGTTACCATTAAACAAAGAAAAAATTCTTCACAAATTGCACAACGAACATAAATAATCATTGAGTTGTACGCATTATTTGATTGACATGGAAAACTTGAGATTTCATCTTGACAATATGTACAAAAATAATTCAATTGTGATACATGAATACCTTGAACATTTAAAAATAATCAATTAGGTATGAAGTTCAGTAATAATTCAAACTAAAAAAACATCTCTACAACGCAGAATGTATTTTGATATACAGGTATAGTAAATACCATTAATTAATGCCATTAATTTTTTTGTGAATTAGAATTTAACTTATGATTAGTCATTACCAATTATTGAATTTGAATCATCAGCAATGCAAGTTGACATAATGTATTGAATTGTAGTTCTTAAAAATATCTACTGGATTATATATCTTTCAGACATTTGATATGACACAACTCCATTTGACTTTTGAAAAAACACTGAAATATAAAATTCAAAATACATTATTTAATATCTTAATAATTGCCAAGGATAATAACTGTCATTCTAAGAAAGGTCTAATTCATAAGTAAGTACATCATTTTATGACAAAATAAACCAATTTTAAAGGAATTATTACAAGAACATTGTAATAAATCTTGTGTACCACCAACATTTAAAATTAGTAAACATTTTACCTACATGATTATTTTAATTTTTAGATGTGCCTATACTACATGAGAGAAAAGTTATAATATTAAAAAGCTTACTCATTCTAATCAGTGGTCCACAAATACAAAAATAATGTCTGTCAAATTGTTTAAGTGCTCATCACTTATGGTTTTATTCTTTTATCATGCCACTTTTATCAGTTAGGATATTTCATAAAAGAATACACAGGAAAATAATTATCATGCACCTACTTTTTTTTTTATCTATTTCATCTAATGATAGTAAAATACTTCTTTCTTATTTTAATGTTAATTTAAAAAAATAAATGAGCTTACAAATTTCTTATTTTATTATTAATAGTTAAAAATCTATTTATTTTTAATTCAAGCATATGCCTTTATATAAATAGATAAAAATTGTAAATAAAAATTTCATTTTTTATTATAACAGATGGAAGATTTAAATTAAATAGGTACAAATGTAAAATTCTTCTTGCACCACAGTAATATATTTTAGGATACCTACCATTATATGAAATTCAGTAATTCCTTATTCGGGTTTATTGGAAATAAATCCAACATTGATTATGATTATTAAAATAAGTTATGTAGTTATACTGTTTTAAAATTTACATCAAGTATAAAATATGGTACACAAATAATATTGATGTTTCAATATAACTGATAACCCTTTATCTCATGTCGACGACCGACTATTCCAATCAGCAATCCACATTAAAATATGGCCATGAAAAAAATATTGTTCTATGATAGGCTGGGTTAACAATCGAAAGTCCGTGTTTTTCAAAAAACTGATAATATTATCAGATAATAATTTATACCCATGTATAATATAAGAACTATCATTGATTATAAATACTATTATTTATAATCAATGGAACTATCTGGCTTTTTTCGATCTTTCAAAGTCGTGAAAATTCGTCACTTAGCTCCTGGTCTTTTTTCTAGCTTTTTATCATTAATAAAAAGCTTTTTCTGGTTTAAAAAAAAAAAAATATGAACGTGTTTGTGTACGTAATTCTACAACTTTTAATAAATTGCTTTGTCTTTCTTTGTCTACTCTCATCATCGGATGATAACATATTATAACCAAGGTTTAAGATAGAATCTTAAACCATGATTATAACATTTGATTATTATTATTATTATCATTATCAATATACCTTGATAGTGTGTTAACAGTTATCATAGAATATTTATTATTTACAATCTACTATTAATTAAATAATTGTTATACTCATAATATATAAGAACATTTAGTCTTTACTCATTTAATAATATTAATATTTAATAATTTGTAAACTTTTAACTTATTGCTTAATGCTTTAAGAAGCATGGGGAAACCGCAATAAAATCAGGCATTTCGGTCTGAATGGCTGAAGGACAAACTATTTTCAGATTGATTGTCCGAGTATGAAGGCGATCCATTAAAAGCGTTTTGCAAAGTCTGTTGTTGCCAAATAAGGGCCAAAAGAGCTGATTTAATAAACCACAGAAACACTAAAAAACACAAAATGGCCAGTGGAGCTATTCGTTTACATGTACCAGGCAGTATAAAATTAATAAAACCTAACAATAAGACAAACCATGCTGAAGCGGCAATTGCTTTATTTGTAAGTGTCCATTGCTCTATTTTATCCTCTGACCATTTAGGAGAGTTATGTAAGTTGCAATTTTCTGGAGCACATGCAGATAATATTCATCTCCATTGCACAAAGTGCACTGCAATAATCAATAATGTTCTTTGCCCATACTTTGAGTTGAAATTAAAAGACGATATTGGGAATAACAAATATAGTATTCTTGTTGACGAATCAACTGACATATCAGTTACAAAGTTTCTGGGAATTGTCATTATATATTATAGCACCTTAAAAAGCACCATAGTAACAACTTTTTTAGGATTGGAAGAACTTATGGAAGGTAACGCTTTAGCTATTGTTAATGCTATAAAGTCTTGTTTAAAAAAATATTCTTTAAACATAAAGAATATGACAGGCCTAGGAACAGACAATGCGAGTGTTATGATAGGAGTCAACAACGGAGTACACAAATTACTGAAAGGTGAAAATCCATACATTGTCCTTATTAAATGTGTATGTCATTCTTTACAATTAGCTACATCTCATGCAGTTTCTGAAAAGTTACCTAGAAATTTAGATTTTTTAATTTCTGAAACATACAATTGGTTCAGTACATCAACTCTTAGACAGCAAGCATATAAAAAGTTATTTACAACTTTAAATGATGGATGTGAACCTTTAAAGATTGTGCAAGCATCAAACACTCGTTGGCTTTCCATTGAAGTGGCAGTTTCTCGGGTAATAGCCCAATAGTATTAACTCAAACTTCATTTTGAAGTTTCCAGATCTAAAGAAAAATGCTACCTTGCAGAAACGTTATACAACATGTACAAAGATGAACAAAATCTAGCTTACTTATTATTTTTAAAGTCAATTTTAAAAGAAATTCAACGAGTGAATAAGCTTTTTGAATCAAGCAACATTGATCCTACTAAATTATGTAATGAACTAAGTTCATTAATTGCCTAAATTACACATTCAATTTGGACACATTCAACACGTTTTTGAGGGAGATGGCACTGATTTTTAATATTTTTTTCCAATTATTAATTATACTTTAAAACCAAAAATTTGTTAATGATAGATAAGAAGACGACAACGACAGTGCCGTTGATAGTATAATAATTTCTAACAATATACCTATTACCTTTTTATAAAAACTTTTAATAATATACTAGTCACTATGATACATTAAGCTTCGAGTATTATTTAATTCGTAAAATCGTAACTAAAATCACTTTTACATTATTCACTTCAAATGTAATATTATTTGAATTTTGTTGTAAAGTGGTAAAAACAGTAAAGCAATAGTAATGCTACTGATGGAATGCATGAATCTTGTTTGCGGACTTTTTATACGTATGATTTTTGTTTGCCGGACTTTAAGACGCATACGATAAAACAACAGCTAAATTTAAGTTTTTATTTAATTTTGAATTTGTAGGTTACAATATTATAAGGCTTATTGTTATAAATCATTAATATAGAATTTTTATCCATAATTTTTGCTTTTAATAATTAATAGGAAATACGTTTCTAAAAAATGACACATATTTTTTCTAATATTCTATTATATAGTCATTGTAATTGCAAGTTAAGACTTGTGTTCTACTATAGTCCGCGCAACGAAAACTGGCCGGTTACCCCCGAAACCCGCCCGCCATGAACGTGCCGCTAGCCGCGGGTTCTCAAACTACGCGTCGCCGCTGCGATGTTATACAATAGGCGCACGCGGTGTGTTTGTTATGCGATGTTGAAAACCAGTTTTAGCTGTATAATTTTAATTTTATAATTATAATTTTAACTGGAATGTATTGTATAGAGGGATCGTAATTATTAATAAATGTAAAATATTAAGTATAGCCAGCATAGGTATAAATATTATTTTATTTTTATTGTATGTGTAAAAATATTATTTTTTTTTTTACTGATTTGCAATTATTATTAACATGGTTGGGATTTTATAGCATTTGCATATTTCTTATGAGATGCTTAAAAAGTAGCAGAGTAAGCTAAAAATGTGTTTCGTGATACAGAGAACTCAAATTAAAAATTTTATTTTGCTTTTTTTTGCATATTTTCCTATTTTTAGTTTTTAGTGCTTTTTTTGGACTTTTTGAGACTTTTTTTGCATTTTCACATGTTTTTGAATCAAAATCGGTCATATTTTATGAAATTATATTTTAGTAAACGTGTTTTAAAATTTTTTTTAATCGAATTATTACGATAATTTCGTAGTAGGTATTTGGTTCTAATTTTTGTTATCTGCTGATTTTGTTGGGTTTTTTTTTGTCGATTACTATCTACTGCGATTATTAATCGCCGATTATCAACGAACAAGCGTTGTAGGTATACTTAATTAATTTTAAATTTCTAAATTATTGAATATGAATAATTGATGATATGAATAATTTGTAAGTGATTAAAACATTATTAATTACCTTTTAATTAATAAATTTCCTTTTTTGTGCATATTTTGTTGTTTTTATTGCATATTTTTAGGGCATATTTAGCAATATATAAGGTTATATTATAGCGCATATTTATGCAATTTTAAGTGCTATAAAATCCCAACCCTGATTATTAACAATCAATAAACTGTATATATATTATATCACGTATTGAAATTATGTTTTATACTGATAATCTTATAAACCATTTTCTCTCATGATTGGTATAATAATTAATTAATATATACCATGTGAACGAATAATTTTAAAAAAACGCGGCAATTAGCTTAATAACCACTTATTGACAATTGCCACTAGAGTCACACCAGTCACCGGCCAGTTTTCGTTGCGCGGACTATAGACAGTAGACGTCTAGACATAATAAAACAAACTTATATGGAAATTTAAAGTTATAAGAAAATTCAATTGGATACTAAGACGTCTGCTATGGATTTGAAAATGTAATTTTCTAGTTTCCTTGATTCTCAGGATCTTAACATACACCAAAACTGCATTTATATTGAACTGTATATGTATATTAACATGTCATGTAGCCGACATATAGGTCAACAAAGTCAAACAATACGTTTTTTTGCAGGCATCATAATAGTAATTAGCCATTGGCGTAACCAGAAATTATCCAAGGGAGAGGGAGTTATCTTTTTGCACTCTTTTTTTATACCTACTTCATTTTTGTCATAGAACTTTCCGTTTTGTGGTTAAATGAGCCATCCTTTCGTTGACAGTGGTTAGGTTAGTGCCTGTGGATTGCCAGTGCCAGTGGTATTTAAAAGGAAAACTTTTATGAATTTCTATCTAAGATAATTTGAACATTGCCTTAATTTTTATGTATTTAGTCAAAATTTGAACTGTAAATTCTTATAAAAAAAATTTGTGACTATATATTTATTTTATTTTTCAACTGCTATTGTAAAAATATGTTAAGAGCCTTGTATTAAATTTTCAAATCTTAGATATAAAAGGAAAATACTTTATGAATTTCTAGTTTAAAATTATTTGCGAATTTTCGTGATTTTTATGTATTTTGTCAAAATTCAGACTTTGAATGCTTTAAAAAAAAAATTATTCATATATATTTCTTTTATTTTTCAACTGCTACTGTAAAAACATGATAGGATCCTTGTATTAAATTTTCAAATCTTAGATTTAAAAAGAAAAACTTATGAATTTCTAGCTTAAAATAATTTGTGAATTTTCGTGATTTTTATATAATATGTTGTTAAAACTCAAACTTTGAATGCTTATAAAAAAAAGTTGTGACAATGTATTTTTTTTATTTTGCAACTGCTATAATAAAAATATGTAAGGAGCGTTGTATTAAATTTTCAAATCTTAGAATTAAAAAGAAAAACTTTTATGAATTTCTATCTAAGATAATTTGAACATTGCCGTAATTTTTACGTATTTAGTCAAAATTTTAATTTTAAATGCTAATAAAAAAAAATTGTGACTATATATTTCTTTTATTTTTCAACTGCTATTGTAAAAATATGTTAGGAGCCTTGTATTAAATTTTCAAATCTTAGATCTAAAAAGAAAAATTTTTATGAATTTCTATCTAAGATAATTTGAACATTGCCGTAATTTTTACGCATTAAGTCAATATTTGAACTTCAAATGCTAATAAAAACAAATTGTGACTATGTATTTTCATAATTTTTTAATTACTATAAGAATAACTTATGAGGAACTTTGTATTAAATTTTCGAGTATTTTGTTTGGGCCAAAAAAATTTTATCGACCCTTCAAAAAAATTTTTCAGAAAAATTGAAAATTTCAGTTGTCTATAAATATCTCAAAAACAGTCAAAATATTTTGAAAATTAAATAATATAAAGGAAATGCCAATCTAAATTACTGATAAAATTTTCACGTATCTACGACTTATACTTTTTGAATAGTAACAAATATTTAAAATCGTTTCAGGATAAATCGTTATCGTTACGCTATTTCGTAAAAATTTAAAATTCAAACAGATCTCAAATTTTTCCTATAATGACGCTTCGAGATTTCTCTATAGCTACTTAAAGGAAAACTTATGGAAAACTTAGTGTTGTATTCTAAATCCTTAGTTATAAACACAAAAAATTTTATGATTTTTCAACTTCAAAATTACTTGCAAATTTTCGCATTTTCGACAGATTTCGTAAAAATTTGAACTATAAACGCTTATAAAAAAAAATTGTGCCTACGTATTCTTATAATTTTTTAATCACTATAAGAACAACGTATGAGGAACTTTGTATTAAATTTTCAAGTATTTTGATAGGGCCAAAAAATTTTTATCGACACTTCAAAAAAAAATTTTCAGACAAATTGAAAATTTCAGTCGTCTATAAATATCTCAAAAAAAGTCAAAATATTTTGAAAATTAAATTATGTAAAGAAAATGCCAATCCTAATAACTGGTAAAATTTTCAAGTATCTAGGACTTATACTTTTTGAATAATAACAAATATTTAAAATCGTTTCAGGATAAATCGTTATCGTATGCTATTTCGTAAAAATTTAAAATTCAAACGCACTTGAAATTTTTCCTATACTGATGCTTCGAGTTTTCTCTATAGCTACTAGAAAGAAAACTTACGGAAAACTTAGTGTTGTATTTTTAACCCTTAGTTATAAACACAAAAAATTGTATGATTTTTCAACATACAAATTACTTGCAAATTTTCGCGTTTTCGACAGACTTCATAAATATATCAATAATTGTGACAAACAATTTTTAATTTTTTTTTGCTTTTTTTAGCAACGTCACCTTATTTCTGTACAACAAATAATATTACAATAACAGCAATAGCCGACATAGAAAAGACAACGGTTGCGAGTCGGGACGGGCACCTAAATAATATACCACTATACATTTATTTTACTTATGTTATTTTAACAGGTGTGATTACAATATAGCTGATAATAATTGCAAAATAACTTACAATTTGGTAATAAGATAATTATAAAATATATTATTTAGCAAAATTGATGTAAATATAGAACGAAAACCAATTAAAATGTGCTTTCTTTTCTTAAATATCCTAATTTATAATAGTTATATTATATAATATTTAATTTTTAAAATAATTATAGGTACCTTAATACGATAAATACGATAAAATAAATACTGTAATATTATAAAATTATATAGTCTGCCCGTGACAGTGCAATAGCGAGAAGTAGGTGATTATTCATACATGCTTATTTAAATACTGTAATTTATAATGTCGAGTTTAAATCTTTTCAAAATTTTCAAAATTTTCAATTGTGAAACCTCTGGGAAAGTTAACGAGGATATAATTATTGTACTCCAAGAATGGAATTTAATTCCAAAAAATGGAGAATACAAATGCCCTCGTGGTCATACTTTAAAACTTTATCCGCGAAACGATTCTATCGATGGCTTTGTTTGGAGGTAAGTACCTATCTATCTGGCACCTAGTACCTAGTATGTAAGTACGTTCTAAATGGATCCTTTTTTAACCCAGGTGCCTTGAGAAATGTTCAATTAGGAATCAAAAAGCCTCTAAGTGGAACCTGATGGTATTGATAAGGAAAAATACATTTTTCGAAAAGTCACACCTTTTTTTTTTTTTTTTTTCATCGAAGACCGGGGAGGGACTTAACCCTAGGGTATTACTTCTCCCCGGCCTCCATCGTTTATTTAAAAAAAAAAAACAACTTTACAACTTTCTGTGGGAGGTATACCGCTAGTCCCCATATATCCAACCCTTACAATTTCAATTGGCTTACAATTAACGAGTGGCTCTATCCACTCAACTTTGGCCAGTTGGCCTACATTATAACCTTAATCTAGCATTTCTTTCTTCTACCTGCTCCATGCGCTCCATTTCCTCCTTCTTTACCATCACTCTTTTCGCAAACGTTGCCACTGCGTCCCAAGCTTGTTTTTCCCTCACCATTTTGGAAATCAATGTGCCCATCTCCAGTGGGCCGATTACTGTCTCCATTTCCTCCCGTTCGGTTCTCCACGCTACGCAGTCCACCAGCGTATGACGGGCGCTATCGATCTCCGCCGGGCAATGTCTGCAGCTTGGATTTTCCTTTTTTCCTATCCTATGGACATATTCACCAAAGCATCCATGTCCCGACATAAGTTGGGTGAGATGGAAATCCATGCTCCCATGTTTCCTTGTCACCCAAGAACATACGTCTCGGACTAGTGTCCTAGCCCATTCTCCTTTGGTGGCGCTTTCCATTCTGCGGCACCATGTCTCCATAGTTTTCCTTCTCAGATTCGAGTTCTGGCTCGCTAGTCCAGTTTGGGTGGATAACCGCCGCCTTTTATGGAGGGCAGCCCTTTCCGTTGCCAGCAAATCGATGGGGGGAATCGATGCCAGTATGTTTATCGCATCGTACGCGACCGTACGATAGGCGCAGATACTTCGCAGTGCTGCACGTCGTTGTATCTTGTGCAGTTTATCCCTGTTTGCTCTCACGTACTCAAGTGTGTCCGCCCAAATAGGTGATCCGTATAAAAGTACTGATTGCACCACACTCAGTAGTAGTTTCCAGCGTGCCTCATTGGGCCCGCCCTCGTTTGGCATTAACTTCGAAAGAGAAGTCATCGCCCTGTTTGCCTTTTCCGCTGCGTACGTTATGTGGTCTTTGAACAGCAATTTCTTGTCCACTACTAGACCGAGGTACTTCATCGTTTTCGTAACCTTAATATCTTTACCCTCTATGCTGATCTTGGGCGTCTTCCTTTTATACTGGCGCTTAAAGAACACTGCCTCCGACTTCTCCACTGCGAGGGTAAGGCCTAGTTTATGGATCTCCGTCGCTAGTGTCGCATTGATGCGATCCTCGACTTCTTCCGATGTCTTCCCGCTGGCTACTACTAGCGTGTCATCTGCAAATTTAATTATCTTTGTGGACTCTGGGCATTCCAGCGATATCACTTTGTTGTACGTCAGGTTCCATAGTGTGGGTCCAACAACTGATCCCTGTGGGACGCCGCAGAAGACGTTGAAGTTAACCTGGCCGCCTTCTGCTTGCGGACATTTGATTGTGGCTGATCTGTCACTAAAGTACGATTGCAGTATTTGCCTCATGTACTCCGGGGTTTCGCACTCGTCTATAGCTCTCATTATGTTGTCCCAGCTAATAGAGTTGAAAGCGTTGCGTATGTCCAGACTTACTGCTACGCTCAATTCATATATATTCAACGCTTCCCCAACGGTTTTCATTAGTACTCCGACTGCGTCCTCGGTTGAACGACATTTCTTAAATCCAAATTGCATTTCTGCGATTCCTTGCCTGTCGTCCAGGTGACGTTGGAGCCTCCGGACTAACAGTAGCTCGAACAGTTTGCCGATGTCGTTTAACAGACATAGAGGTCTGTAGGATGTTGGTTCGTCCTCGGGTTTACCACTCTTTCTTAGTAATACTAACCTGGCCCGTTTCCAATTTCTTGGGAATACTCCGTCCTCTAGGCATTTGTTAAACATGCCTTTAAACAAAGTCGGCGACAACCTGTGTATCGTTGCGAGTATACTGTTGGTCAATTCATCCGGGCCAGGTGCTTTCCTCCTGGGGGCCATCCTCTGGAATGCCTCCTCCATCTCTTCGTCGGTGAAAGGGGTAAAATCCGCTGCTCGTCGGAACACATTCGGAGTTTGTGGTCCTATGGGGAAGAGCGATGTTATGATCGCCTCCAGGCGCGTTGGCTCCATCCTTTGCGTTTCCGATGGTCCTCTTAATTTGTGCATGACAATCTTATACGGTTTGCCCCAGACGTCACTGTCCACTGTCCTGATCAATTCTTTCCATCCGCGCTCTTTACTGCGTGATATGACCAGTTTCAGTGAGGCTTTGGCACTCTTGTACGAGTTTACCAAATCTTCTGGGACCATGTCATGCCCGCCAGCTCTGATCCGCCTAGAAACTCTGGTGACTGATCTTTTCAGGATGCGCTTCGCTGCTGTACATGCTGCTCGTAGCTGGCCGATTTCATCATTCCACCAGTATTTTGGTTGCCTGCGAGTGACTTGCCCCGACCTCCTTCGCAGGGCAAAGTCACATGCCACCGTCATCCTGCTTTCAAAATCTTTGGCCATTTCGCTTGCGTCGATTGATTCCCTTGCCGTATGTATCCACTCCGCCACCATTATCCCTGCCTCCATCTTCTTGAGGTCAATTCCTTTCGAGGTTATCCAGCCTTCCTCCTTTTCTCTTACGGTTGAATATGGGCGTGCTTCATTAGTGACCGTAAACTTTATATACTGATGGTCCGTGCTGTTTTCCTCGCTGAGCACTTTCCACCCCTCCGTATAGCGTACCAGGTTTTCGGATACGAAAGTCAGGTCGACGATCGAGCCGGCTCCTCTACCCACGTATGTGGGCTCCCGCCCTTCGTTTAAGATCACTAACCCTACCTCGTCAGATAGGAGTAGGAGCTCTTCGCCTCTTCCATCGTTTAGCCAGTCTCCCCACGCTGCCGATCTAGCGTTAAAGTCCCCGGCAATAATTACCCTGGCATTTGGTTCCAGCTGTCGAACACTGCTCCCCAAGCGGTTCAAAAACGCTTGAAAACTGGCTATCGGTACATTTGGGGATGTGTAGCAACTATATAAATATACGCCGTTGATTCTGACTAGTACATACTCATCATCAGCTTCAATTTTACTAGTGGCTATGTTGCGGTTGAATATGCAGATCGCCGCTCTTTTTGTCCCGTTGCTGATATACCAGCGTCCACCAATATAAATATATAATAAATAAAGTAACTTTACTTTGCACATTGCCCATCCCATGCGTATTTTCCCTTTTTCCGCCATCTTGGACGCCACAGTCAGAGGCGTACTGGGGGGTGTCCGGCCCAATAGGAATACGGAGTTCCCGGCCCAAATAGTGGTGAAAGGTGTAGCCTATATATTTATACATATATTATTTTGTTGTTAATATTGTTATGATATAAATATTAAGTACTAAATAGGTAAAATATAATTACGGGACTTATATTTTGTCGTCAAACATACATCATACCTATTTAACGTTGTAGGCTATCTACAAGTTTTTAAATCCTTATTATTTACAAAAAACTGTTGCATAATATTAACTTATTCCATTTTTTTTTTTGTTTTTAATGACTGTGAATAACACTATTATTTTTTAAAGTCTAATCTACAAAAACACTATTAACTTATTATATTATTATTATACATAATGCACAATACGCATGTGTATTTTAAAATGTTGACCATCTGCAGAGTGTCATGTAGTACAGGTAAAAAATTTATTGCGATTAACGTTTTGGTAACAAATAAAACTATAAAGCTGGTATCTAGGTATTTAAAAATAACTTAACTTATATTTTGCATTATAATAACTATTAGGTTGAGAAAAAACATTATTTTTAATTATAATATTTAATAAAAATCAAATAATTTTTTTTTTTTTTCAATGAAAATATTTTAGACATAACATTAGAACTAGCTTTTAAGTCATCATTAGACAATAGTATATGCAATTTATTCAGAATACTCAACATTGTCTTTGTTTTTCTTTTTTTGTTTGTTTGTTTATGATTACTCAACTATTAATGTAATTATGTAGGTACATATAATAACAAAAATGTATTATTGCATTCAATTGTCACAGCTGCCGCGGACTGTTTCTTTCTTTAAATAAAAAAAAAATTAAAATTTGAACATCATCAAGTTTTCACATGCTTCTTAATTATCTTGATATTCATATTAGTCTTAAGTATCGTTTCAACAAACTTTAGTTTGCTAAAAGTTCTCTTACAATTAATTTCAGTGACTGATAAGGTAAGAAAAAATTCATATGAAGCACATAATTCTGTATATCGCCACTAGGATTTGTTTTCTTTGCATTTAAAATGTTTTGACACGATTGAGCTGTAAATTGTAATTCGATTTTTTTCTCGCGTTCTTTAGTGGCTCCCCCTTTTGTTTTTTTATAACTCATATTACATAAAAATGTTAATTTGCTAGCGATAATTAAAACAATAAACGTAAATACAAGGAATGATGCTCTATAATTTATGTCTAAAAACGGATAAGTTTGTTGATTGTCGATGAAGTATTTGTAGGTACTTAGTCACAGTCGCCAGTCAGCAAGACAACAGTCGATAATTCTGTACAGTGTACGCACTAAACTATTAATTGTTATTTTTGGATGATATAGCTTACTCATACTAATTTCACTAATATGAATTCACACAGCAACAAAATTGTACAATAACAAACATGTGTCTCGAGTTGAAATTAAATTACTATCCTTATTACCTTGTTATCAAAAGTTTTAAATAGAAGTAAGTCCCACTGAACTAGGCTGAATTAAATTTTTAATTTCTTTGTTGTTGAAAACTTTCATTTATAACCATTTTATATTATCTAAAATCCAAATTATAAATTATAATGTTGGTACAAATAGATTTATTTTGAAAATCATTATTATTTCATTTTACTTGAAGTTTAAAATTTACATAGTTCGGCCCGAACGGCCTTTGAAAGCCGGCGGCCCAGTAGGACTTCCCACTTATCCCACCTGGCCAGTCCGCCTCTGGCCACAGTCATCGGTACTCTGCAGTGAAGTGTTCGGCCTACTCGATTATCTACCATTTTAATTTCAAAGCCTTTCAGACTGCTATCGAAGTTTTCCAGCTCCGTCCTAACCTCTTGCTCCTCCATCCAGTTTGGAATATCCCTTATAAGGATTGGTGTGAGTCTTTGTGGTCTTCTCACAGCTGCTGACCTTCCGATTACCTTTCTGATTTTGTCTGCTAGTTTGTCTGCTCCTTCGCAAACCGTCCACTTCTATTATCAATCCGCCCGCCGCCGTGCACCTTGCACCTTTGACTATAATGTCGTGTCTATTAATATCTATTGCTGTCACCCTTTTCATAACTGATGCATATGTTTCGCCGTCAGCAAGCCGATCCATCATTACCGCCTCCTACTTGGGGGTGCGCCTTTTTACCAGCGCTGCTGGGTCTGGCTTAAAGCGTGGCTGGGCTCGGGTTAGGTATGTTGCACGTCCAGTCGCCGGGTGATCCTCACCTATCCTTTCTGGTGGAATTGACCTAGCTTCCCCTCGGCTACCTTCCTTCTCAGGAATCACAGGTTTAGTGGTCCCGGGATCTATTGCGTTCTTCTTGTTTTTCTTCCCCTTTCTGATCACCTCACTCCACTCGGTCGGTTTTTCTCCCAGATCCTCCGCGCCAACGGCAGATTTTGTGGACTGTCGTCCATGAGTATTATTACGCCGCAGTTCTGTTAGAACTTAGAATCAGATCGATCTTCTGATCCTGCCCTATTGCCCTAGCTTCTTGGCTTGCCAAGCGTTCAAGTATGCTTTGCGTATCGGGCATTTCTCCTCCAGTTGCCTTTGGGTTCGAGATCGATACAGGGAGGTCCGTCTGGGTACCTGCCACCTTTTGTAACGGCTTAATTTTGCCAGCCATTTTTGCGTGGTGAATTGACCTCCTGAACGCCTATCCCAATTTTTCCACGCTTGACTTGATCTCCTTTTTAGTGTTGGTTGCGTTCGCCACCTCCTTTTCGAGCAGGATCAGTTCCCTGTAGGAGGTTTCCATCGCGTTTAGAAACTTATCATAATCTTCGATATCCATCGTGGCCGGGCCAGTAGTGGAAGCGACTTTTCTGTCACCGTGGTGAGCCTGGGTACCACTCACCACAACAGTAGCTGTTCCAACACCAGAGTTGGCGGTAAATGCCTGCTTCTCCACATTTACCTTTTTTGCGCTTAAGGTCGATTTCGACTTTTGTGGCGAGCGCCGTCCCCCAACCACCGGTCCCGAATGTCCGACCCCTCCCAGTAGGAGGGCATCCAGGGTCGTGGATTCTTCGTGAGATTCTTCCATGTTTGATTTTAAGGGAAAATGTACCCTGCGTTTTATACCTTCCGCCAGGTTGGTTATTTTATCGGGGTTTTCCTTCCGCTAGGACGGCTGCCAACCAAGGCTAGAGAGCCCGCCCTGCCCTTGGAACTGCTTTGTCTGTCTTCAGTCCTTCGACCTGTCCAACATGGGTGACCCTGCTGGTAGTAGACTACCGTTGACATAGCTCTCAGAACTATAGAGGAACGCAAGTCCCCTCACCACGACAAGGTGAGTTCCGCGAGGGGGCGAAAAGTCACACCTATCAATATTCAAAATTGTTGCTTTATCCTATTTGTGCCTCAAACATACCACACAGTCATTTATTAAGAGTGAGTTAGAAATAAGCCGCCATACTATTGTCGATTGGGCAAATTTCTGTAGGGAAGTAATTTATGATGGACTAGTTACATATAAAGTTCGGATCGGTGGTGTGGGTGTTGAAGTGGTAATTAAATGTAGATATAATTGTCGAGCTATAATAGTTGTTTCTAAAAGCTAATACAAAAAATAAAAAATACAAAAATAGCTACCTATATAATATTACCTAATTAGTGATTAGGTACTGGATTATAAATAATGTTGATAATTATATTAACAGCGCTCGGGTTTTACAGTCACAGTACTAAAAATAACTGAAATACGCTCTATAAACGCTTATATATACCTAAAAATTCTTAAGATAAGTATTATAATATGTTTATGTATTATGTATATATATTATTTTAATATATTTATGCCTAAAGCCATTATAAAAAATACCATTAATGAAAAGTTATTTCGTTCACAATTTAAAAAAAAATGTACCTATGAATAGCAAAATATTCTAGACAAAAATGTATAAATACCATCTGTATAACCGATATAGAGTCATAATTGTTTAGAGTTCAGTAATTGTCAATTTTCCGAACTACTTGAAAACAGATTCTAATATGAATAAAAATGTAGGTTTTTACTATATTTCCTATGATTCAAATAAAATATAAATAAAAAAATGACAAAGTTTTTATTTTTTATTCTACTAAAAATAAGGTAGATTCATGAAAATACAAAATATTACATTATTTTAAGAAAATTACCAAAAAATGCGACAAAATTTGAAAAATTGCACTAAAAACTTAAAATACATAACATATTCAAAAAACAGAAGTATACAATTTCATATTTGGAGTCCACAATACATACGTTAACATTCTGTGGTATCTATAATGGAACATCCTAAAAATTAAAATATTTATATCTAAAGACCGGATTTATATGCATTTTAAATTGTAAAATATACATGCAAACATGCACTAAAAAAGTCAAAATATGCAAGAAAAAAAAATGCAAAACATGCAAAAAAAAGTTTCAATTTCAGTTCGTGTTTGACTCCCGACCGAGCAACACGTGTGTGTATATAGCATTATCGGCTTATCGCTACCCGTATTTTTATCTTCCGATAGAAGTGACCCAACTCTTCACTAAATCGGTAATATGCTTTCATTTATTAATAAGATAGATAATTTTTATATCTAATACAAATAAATATGAATTATTCGGCGTTCATTCGCAATGAATAATTCTCAGCCTAACACATCGCGTTTAAATTCGCAAAACATCACCAATAAACTATCTGTGATAGTTACATCATATGTATCTTGTAAAACGTTATATACCAGCTCAAGTTTACCCGAGATCACGGGCACCTCAAATAAACTAACAGCCACAGATAACATTACTCGCATACTACTGGAAAACTCCTGGATATCAACGAGAAACCTAATGAAAGTCACACGACATGTACTAATTCATTTCTACCTGAAAATATGGACTCCCAAAAAGATGATTCAATCATACTCTCTACATATCACCCTACTTCTGAGATAACCCCTAATATCAAGGAGACGCCTAATCAAGATAATGACACTTCAAAGCTAAACTTAAATTACACAAACATACCGGAACCACAATATCACCAAGTCATTAAAAAAAGACCAGCGCCCGAATCCACATGTCCCTCATCCCCACTATCACCCTTCTTTTATCACATCCTCTTCTTTTAATATGGAAACACATGATATCCCACAAGGACAAAATAAAACTACTAAAGAAAAAAAAATAACAAAAAAAAACCAAAATCCGATCTAGATCTTCTTCATCCACACGTAGCAATACAGATAAAATAGACGAACAACTTGAATTAGCATCTGAAACTTTTCTTCAAAATGAAGTTTTATCTATCAACAAAGACTCTCTCAAATACATACTCGAAAATTTCTCAAACAAAAACATAAATATTCATGATTTATGCAACCAAGTCGGATCAAATGCAAACAATATACAGAACTTAATCGAACAAATTAGACCCATATTAACAGACCGCAGCATAAAACACTCTAAGTAAACTAATAGAAAAAATAATAAATAAACGACTAATCTGGATCTTAGAATCAACCAAACTACTTACCAAAGAACAATGTGGCTTCAGAAGAAACTACTCAACATTAGATGCATTAACTTCATTACACACTGATATTTGCTCAGCGTTTAGACGTAATCATCACCTCATCACAATAGCCTTGGACATAACAAAAGCATACGACACTGTATTGAAAAAAAGAGTATTGACAATTCTCCATTTATGGAAAATAAACGGCAACCTCCTCAAATTCATAAAAAACGTCTTAGCAGACCGAATATTTAGTGTCAAAGTCAACGACAAGACCTCATCACCACACACCATTGAAAATGGACTTCCACAAGGGTCTGTACTTAGTGTTACTCTCTTCCTGGTAGCAATAAACAACATATGCAATAACCTATCTAAACCAGCCAAATTCATTCTCTTGGCCGACGACTGCACCATATATTGCAGTGGATCACAAATTATAACTACTACTCTTTTCCTCCAACAAACACTTGATTCTCTTGCCAGGTGGTCTTCTGAAATTGGTTTCAGTTTCTCTCCCACCAAAACACAGTGTATCGTTTTCAATAAAAAGAAGAAGGACCCTCTATCAATATTACATTTTATGAACACACAACTTCCTTTTGCAAATAGTATTCGAATTTTGGGCCTCATCTTTGACCACAAATTCACCTGGAGACCTCACTTAAAAAAATTAAAAACGGAATGCCAATCAAGAACTAAGACGTTAAAAATACTTGGGAATAATAACTGGGGTGCCGACACAAACAGCCTAATCACAGTCTACAAAGCCCTCATTCTATCAAAAATAGACTAAGGAGATATAATCTACAATTCGGCAAAAAAAAAGTGCTAAGTACCCTAGAACCTATACACAATCAAGGCATACATTTAGCCATAGGAGCCTTTAGGACAAGCCCAGTTGACAGTATACTCTACTACGCAGGAGAAGCTCCCCTCCATTTCAGACGCCAAAAACATATCATAAGATATGTAACTAAAATTAAAAATCTGCTTGATCACATCACCAACCATATTCTTCACAATCCATTACCTCCTAATCTATCACCCTCTAGAAGAACATTATTTTAAATTTTAAAATTATTAGTGAAAACCTATCGTTCGAAGCACAAATACTAAATAAAATTCAACCGTCTCACCCTCCCTGGTTCTGGTCGCCAATCATCAACACCAAACTGACTGAATACTGCAAACAAAACACTAGCAATTTAATTATACGAAACAAGTTTCTGGAAATAATACACCAACAATTCCCGGAACACATCCGAATTTACACCGATGCCTCCAAAAATACAAATGGTGTGGGTTTCTCCGTCATCACAAACCAGGAAAATCATATTTTCCAACTACCGCCTTCCACTAGTATATATACAGCCGAAACTTCCGCTATTTATGAAGCATTAAAAATTGTTTTATCTTCAAACCCGGAAAATTGCAGCATTATCATCAGTGACTCTCTGAGCGCCCTCTCATCAATATCAAACCCCTATTCAAAAAACGAGATCGTCCAACATATCCAGAAACTAATATCTGAAATAAATAGACCAACAAGCTTCATGTGGGTCCCCTCTCACATTGGGATACCCGGAAATGAGAAAGCTGACTCTATAGCCTATGAAGCCACCAAATCTCCTTCCTCCACAAAGATAAACACACTAACTTCATCCGAAAAAGTCAACACTATACATCATAAATTAATGGAAGAATGGCAAAAATTCTGGTGTAACCTACCCCTCTCTAACAAACTAAGAAACGTAAAATTATCTATTAAAAAATTAAAATATCCTCCCAACACCAAACGAAGAGATGAAGTAAATATTACTCGAGCTAAAATAGGCCACTCACATTTAACTCATGCTTATCTCATAAGAAAAGAACCAGCCCCAGTATGCGATACTTGCAATGAGACACTAACACTAGAACATATTATCATAAATTGCACCAAATACACGGAAGCCCGCAAGAAACTCAAAAACCCCACCTCACTCCATCAAGCACTCAATGAAGACAATACAGACGCAATTAATGTATTCTTCAACTGTATAACATAAGTCATAAATTGTAAACTATACTAAACATGTCAATATTTGTAAAAGTTATAATGTATACTTGTCTATTTTAATTTAATGCAGGCTAAAAACCTTCGTTGTTGAAGCCTTAATAAATATATAAAAAAAAAGTTTCAATTTTTATTCAATTTTATATTAATTTTGCACTACTGTCTAATGATGCACTAATGTCAGAATATGCAAAAATATGCAGTATAAAATTTTGATATTTAATCAATCAAGTATTGATTTGTGGACACTTATTTACTGCATGTATAATGTATATCGGTGCAGCACGTTTGGGCATTTTTACCTGTTTAGTATTCAAAATGGGGCTAGGTAAATTGAGTCCGAGATAAGTTTGGTGCATTTTGAAAGCGGTAAATTGAGTCCCGGGGAAAAATAGATAGTAGGTAAGTTGAGTCCCGGAAAAAAATAAGGCAGTAGGTAATTTGAGTCCCAGGGAAAAAACGATTTATATGCATTTAAAATTTAAAAATATGCACTATACAATTTTTATTTGTGATTTGTAGACATTCATTGACTGCATGTACCTATATGATTTTGAATATAGCAACATGCATTTTAATTGAATTTTTATTAATTATATAATTATTTATTAATTTTTTTTTTTTTTTTATGCAATAAAAATGCATGTTGCTATTTTCAAAATCATATACATGCAGCAGTATCGCGCGAGAAGCCGTACCTAATACAAATGTAATATATTATATTATATTAGTAATTCTGTTATATAAGTGAATCAAGTTCGTTCGTAAATTTCCAGTGTCTTAATTACCGTACAGCCGTCGCGTTATCGTGAACGCCGCACGGCCGCCGTTATCGCATACGTCGCGTAGCGGTGAGTGACCTTTGTCTCCGTGACAAACATGCCACAATCGCCGAATCCAAAAACTAAAACTATTATTAAAAATAAAAATATTAATAATAATAATACAAATAATAAAACCATTATACAGGATGCTCGCCTAAACTTATCGACAAATAATCCCAACGTGAGCCATTCACCCACACAAAATAATTTAAATAGTCCAAATAATGATGGCTGGACACATCAAGCCGAGAAAAGAAACCGCTCAAGTTCCTCAGAACCAAGCTCTCCAACTCAAAATACCAACAGACACAAAAAGCTATTTATTTCTAGAAATCGATTTGATGTTCTATCGAAAACTGAAGCAATCGAAGTTGACACAATAACACCAAACCCAGATCCTGATGTAAGCAACCCTGAAGAGCACACCTCACAGGTAAAAAGTACAAATCTACCCCCTCCCATAATAGTAAAAGGAATTAAAGACTTTGTAAGTCTACGCTTGGAACTCATAGACCTTGTGGGTCCTGAAAACATCACATTTAAGTCAAGCATTAACAACCTCAAAATCCTAACAAAAAACCCAGAAACCTACCGAGCAATCATCCGTTTCTTACAAGGTGCAGAAGCCGAATTCCACACCTATCAAATGCAAGAAGACAAAGCCTACCGCATAGTCATAAGAAATCTTCACCCAACAACAAACACAGCAGAAATTAGAACAGCTTTAGAAGAAATCGGTTTTCAAGTACGCCAAATCACAAATGTCCTACATAAAACAACAAAATTAAATCTTCCAATATTCTTTGTTGATCTCGAACCTTCAGAGTTAAATAAAGACATCTTCCACATAAACCACATACTTCATACTAAGGTAAAAATAGAAGAACCATATAAAAAACGTGACCTAGTACAATGTCAGAATTGCCAGGAATACGGTCATACAAAAACGTACTGTGCACATACACCAAGATGCGTTCGGTGTGCTGAACATCACATCACCTCAGAATGTTTAAAGCCTCGAAATCTACCCGCCAAATGCGCGCTATGTCAGGGCGAACACCCTGCAAACTATAAAGGATGCCAAATTCACAAGGAGCTTCAAAGACGTTGCAACCCAAACTCAAGAACCATCCAATCAACTTCAATCAACAACCAGTCCAATCCAAAAACCACAGTGAAGATTTCTTCGACTAAATCCAATCCCTCGCCCTCTCAAAATAGAACTTATGCAAATGTAACCTCGAATCAGGAACCTCCGAAATCTAACAACAGTAATCAATTAGACACAGGTACCTTATTATCTAAATTTATCAGTGACTTCCAAGCTATCATAAATCCATTGCTCTCCCTTCTTACAACAGTCCTTGCCAAACTTGCAGCCCAAAATGACAAATAATACCCAAACCTCCAAATCATTGCTCATACTCCTTTGGAATGCCAATGGTATTCATAATCATGTAGCCGAACTCTCACTTGTACTTCATGAAAAACGTATAGATATAGCTCTAATATCTGAAACACACCTCAATAACAGAACAAAAATACACATACCCGACTACACAATACTGAGATCAAACCACCCAGACGGTACCGCACACGGGGGAGCGGCGATAATCATTAGATCTACAATTCTCTTTCATAATGTCTCTCAAATTAGCGAACCCCACATACAATCTTTCACCATACAAATTACTCTAGACCATTCTCCTATCTCCATCTCGGCAGCATACTGTCCCCCTAACCAAATCATTACCACAATACTATTTGAGCAATTTTTCAACTCTCTCGGAAATTACTTTATTGTTGGTGGCGACCTTAATGCCAAACACACCCAATGGGGATGTCACTCAAACTCACCAAGAGGTAACTCTCTTAGACAAGTTATTACTACCAAAAATTACTTAATCATTTCACCCCAAGACCCCACATATTGGCCAACATCACCCCGAAAGCGACCAGATATCCTTGACATATTCGTCTCTAAAATACCGAACAGATTTAACACCATCATAGATAATCTAACGAATCCTCACTCAAACCACTCGCCAGTACTTCTCACTCTTGACACCTCTCCTCAAAAAAGATTAATGAATCCATCATTAATCAATGGAATAATTAACTGGGAAAAATTCCAATCGATACTCGCAAACGACATTAACCTGAACGTTAGTTTAAAATCTCCAAATCAACTTGAGGAATCAGTACAATATCTAACATCAACAATACAAAATGCAGCATGGTCCTCTTGTAAACCAAAAATAATTGATAATTACAATCAAAGTAATCCCTCTTTGCCTACCTATTTAAGATCTCTTATTGTCCAAAAACGTCGTGCCAGAGCAATCTGGCAGAGAACAAAATATCCCACCGATAAAACTAATTATAATCACCTATGCACATTACTCAAACGACAAATGGCGAAACAACGTTCAAAAGACTTCGCCAAACAAACTAGCCTCTTAACCGAAAAAGATGGCTCTCTGTGGAAAACCACTAGAAAAATCTTAATAATCAAAACAATGTCATTTCCAATCAAAAAAATAGACGGCAGTCTCACTATAAACGATAAAGAGAAAGCAGAAGTACACAGACATCACCTCTCCCAAGTCTTTAACCCAAACGATTCCACCATTCCTTCCATAGAAAACAGAGTAGGTACGCAATTTTCTAGATAGCCCACTCCCAATGATACTTCCACCCAAACCATTCACTCCAAATGAGATAAAATTATTCATACAAAAATTTCCACTAGGTAAATCACCTGGTCATGATTTGATAACAGCCGAAATAGCCCGCAGACTTCCAAACAAAGCTATAGTACACATCACTCATATTTTTAACGCAATACTCCGACTGTCATATTTCCCGATTCAATGGAAACTTGCCACAATTATTCTCTTCCCTAAACCAAATAAACCAATAGATAACCCCTCCTCATATAGGCCAATTAGTTTGTTACCTTTCTTTGCAAAACTTTTAGAAAAACTCATACTAAACAGAATCTACCCAATCATCAAAGAAAAGAAACTAATTCCTGACACGCAATTTGGATTTAGAGAACACCATTCAACCATCCATCAAATGCACCGACTAGCCGATACTATTGCCTATTCTCTGGAAAAGAAACTGTACACTTCTGCAGTATTTCTTGATGTTGCACAGGCCTTCGACAAGGTCTGGCATCCCGGTCTTCTTTATAAACTAAAATCGTTCCTACCCCCATCATACTACCTTTTTTTTTAAATCATACCTCAACGAACGTTACTTCTTTGTCAGGTCAGGAACCGAATACTCCAGTATATCCCCAATAAAAGCTGGTGTTCCTCAAGGCGCTGTTGTATCTCCAACTCTTTTTAATTTATACTCTGCAGACCAACCCACTAATCCGAATACACAAATAGCTGAATATGCCGACGACAAAGCAATATATGCCACCCACACCGATTCTGACATGGTTTCAACTACTCTCCAAAGACACCTAAATGATCTATTACACTGGTACTCCCTCTGGCGCGTCAAAATGAATGAAAACAAATCTGTACACACCACCTTTGCTCTTCGCCACAGACAACCTCCTCCGGTATATATAAACGGCAAACCAATACCAAACTCCGACACAGCCAAATATCTAGGTCTAACCTTTGACAAACGTCTAACATGGGCTAAACACATACACACAACAAAATTAAAATTAAATCAACGACTCTTCTCCCTCAGACCTATTCTCGGTAAATTCTCAAAATTATCCCTCAAAACAAAAATTCATATATATAATCTTCTTCTTAAGCCTATCTGGCTCTATGGCATACAGCTCTGGGGCACGGCAAAAATATCAAATACAAAAAAAATACAAGTGTTTCAATCAAAAATCCTCCGACTCATAACCAATGTCCCTCCTCCTTATATTTCAAACCACACACTTCATACAGATCTTCACATTCCTAAAGTCACTGATACAGCCAAGCTATACTACTCAAAATTTAGGAATCGCCTTCAAAATCACCCTAATTCCCATATAAAAAAGTTATTATCCATCTCCATCCCAGGAAATCCCACCAGGAGACTTAAACGACAATGGCCCCGTGGCCTCATAAAGTAAACATAATATGAATACACCTAAATAATTGTAAATTCAAGTCGAAGTACCTTCACTGGACGGTTTCTTCTCTCAAGACATTCAAGCAATTGCACTTAATTAAACATACATTATGCTTATTGTACTTTTTTTGTAGTATAGTTTGTATAAATTCTAGAATAAAAAAAAAAAAAAAAAAAAAAAAAAAAATATATACATGCAGTTAATGAATGCAGTCTACAAATCACAAATAAAAATTGTATAGTGCATATTTTTAAATTTAAAATGCATATAAATCGTTTTTCCGTGGGACTCAACTTACCTACTACCTATTTTTCCCCGGGACTCAATTTACCGAGTTAGGGTCATTTGGGACTCAATTTACCAACCCCGTTCAAAATCCACACAACGTTTGGGCACTCTATATCCCTAAAAAGATACCACGTTTGGGCACTAAAATGTAAAATGTATATACCTGTGTTTAAGAAGTATATAAAATATGTACACACATGCATAATATATATATAGAGACAAATTTATATTCATATATATCAAAATAATATAAGTAACAAGTTTTATAAAGTGTTGGTTACTATTTATTTTGTAAAATAATTAAAATAAAATAAGTACAACAATTTCACGTACTTCACTTAACATAACTAAATTTGTATAACAAGTATTAATATAATATAATATTATAATATTATTAATATAATATAATATAGTATTGGTATGCTTTCATTATTTTTCATAAAACAAAATTGTTCGTTATTATTAGCAATGATATCGTTTTGATTTGAAAACAGTTGATGCTTAGCCTCGCCTATTGATTTAGGATTTAGGAATAGTTATAATATTAGTTTTCGCCTAGCTTCATACATTGATTTTCTAAATAAACGCACACCCGAATGACTTATATTAACAGTAGTTTGATCTTTAAGTACTTTTCTGATTATTTTATTGGGTTTAGTAAATACATCATCAATGGCCTTTCGTTTAAATGTAGACATTATTTTTTGTCGATTAAAAATATTTTCAGAAGTGGCCGGATGATTGTGATCATTTTTTTTTGTGAAATTATTAAATCAAGTTTCTCACCAATGATTGCTGTCACGTTACATTTACGATTTGTACATCTGAAGTGAAAAGTTCGGTCCTTCAATTGTTTATTTTCACTTAGCTTATATTCCTGTATCAGAACACATACTCGTACGCGTCCATGTGAAATGGGCCGTCGCGCTTGATTAAAGGTATATACACTATATATTTATATTTTATACATCTATATAAATACATTATACATACCTATATACTTACTATATACTATATAGAGTACCTAAAAACTACAGTGTCCAAACGTGTTGTAATATCAGAATAAAATAGTGTCCAAACGTGTTGTGATTTTGTGCCCAAACGTGTCGCAATTTGGGATAAAATGCCCAAACGTGTAGTATATGATGTTGTAGATTACAACATGCATTTTATGCAAAATCCGGTCTTTATTTATATCTCTCTAAGGGTCTAAGGCCAAACTATACACATGGCAGTATGGCACATATTATATTTATTATAATCCATATTGTAAAGCTGAAAAGTTAATATAACTTCAGTAGAACAATTATTTTTTAACACTTTTCTAAAGGCTCCATTTAGGTTAAATTTATGTGCATGTTAGATTTATCATCTATGTTGACTAAAGTGGCCGGTTGAGGAGTATTGCCACCCATACCCCTCCATTCAGTCCATTCACATACCATAATTAAACTGACTTTTAAAGTCTCTGCAAACTATGTAGATTTTTCATTAAAACGACTATCAACTAACAAAATAAGAAATTCTAATGGCTCGATTAAGAAAATGTAAAGATTTTTGAAATGTGATAAAGCAATTTACCTTGCATCGGTTAAAGAATATACTAAAAATTTTCAACAATTTATTCCCACTATCAAAATTCACTAAAATTAATCAATGCAAAATAGTCATATGTTAATGTATTTAAACATTTTAAACAACATTCATTCTTTTGATTGGATCTTTGAAATACTTACATTAATTTTGTCATGCGTGCCTATAGTTATTTCAAGCCCATAAATTGATTTTGAATATTTTGATTTCACGACTAAATTAAATATGCATTTTATGAAGTTGTGTAATATGTGATATAATGGGTCGTGGGTTATTAATGGGAAGTATGCAAACAATAGTAATAATTTATTTTACTATTTACACAAAGACGAGCAGTGACCACGCAAGAAATGAAATAATTATTCAACCATAACTCTTTAAAAATAAAATTTTTGAGGGGCCTTAGTATAAATAATTATCTTTAATACTATCTATAATATTATGATTATGAAAATGATAAGATATAAATATAATTAATAAATGTATACTAATACATATGAATATATGATCTAACATTATAAACAATAGAAATTCAATGATGCAATAAAAAATTGTATAGTATTGCGCTAAAATTGCATTTGCTCGAAATTACGATTATGCACTTTTCTGATGTAATTAGTAGGTACATACCACGAAATGTATTATTATTATTTACGTAAAGATAACAACCAGTAACCACATTATTCTCACTAATTTGATATTTTGTAATTAAATCAATAATATAAACATTATTAATTATTTAAACTTAATCGATAGGTACCTACCAAAATTGTTTTTAATAACACAGCCGTGCTCTGTAGTACGACTAAACCTTCTTATGAATCTACATAATTAAAATAATTAGGCGTTTTCGCATAATGTTAAGCTGGGTTTACACGACGCGAATCTGATGCGCGAGGCTTGATGCGCGAGTCAAGATTCGACTTGTTTCGTCCCGTCTGAACTTGCCTCGCGTAATAAGCAAGGCAAGCGAGGATGCCTCGTGGCGAGCGGAGCGCTGTCGGTAATTTGACGCGAGTCAAAGAAGATTCGTCCATTTGTTTCGCGTCGTGTGAACTAGTTGTTTTCCTCACGCGTGTGCAGCGAATGCCATGCATCAAAATCAATGTATTGAGTTAATTGAACTTTACCGAGATTATGAAGTTTTGTGGAATGCAAAATTTAAAGATTACCACAATCGAAATAAAAAAGAAGATGCTTGGAAAGACATCAGTGCACAAATGAATATTCCCGTAGATATTCTAAAGGCAAAAATGAAGAGCCTGTCGGGAACGTTTAGGAGTGAAAAGTCAAGAGAAACTAAAAAAACTACTGGATCAGGTGAGTTTAAATTTAAAAAAAACCATACAATTACAACATACGTATTAATATTAATTTAATTATATTTAATATATTTTATTTACAGGTACTGACAACGTCTACGTGTCGAAATGGTTTGCATACAAATATTTTGATTTTCTATCAGATAAAAATACTCCGAGGGAAACAATAAACTCGATGAATGAAACACTGGGCTCGATGAGTGAAGTAAGTTATATTTTTAGAAATATATTACTTTAATATATATTTTGCCATGGTAACACGTCGTTGAAAATGAAATGGGACGCAATATGTAAACGTGTATTTTTAGCATGTTCAGATGTTCTTCGAGGAACATTTCGAATTGCTAACATAGATGTCATCGGTTGTTCACTTCTCCATCTTCCATTTACAATTTCCCCGTTGTTTTCGGTATCTAATGATCCTGGGGGTGTATATACTTCGCTTGAAGTGCGTGAGCGTAAAAAATTATGCAAATATATAGTTGTCATTGTTACTTTTGCTGCCACGTCGGGTTGCAATAGCATGGGTTTTCTTAACACACGAAAAACCGCACTCAATATTCCAAAAGCATTTTCCACTACCCTGCAAGCTCTGGAATGACGATAATTAAATATACGTTCAGGTGAACCATTATCTGGATTTCCCATGAATGGTGTCAATGTGTAATCATTCAACGCAAATGCTTTGTCACCCAATATCATATATGGTACTTTAACAGCATATGGAATTTGTAAAACACATGGGTTGGGAATATTTAAAACGCGGTTCTCCAGTTTTTTGTATAGCGTTGTATTTTTGAAAACCCCACCATCCGAGATCCTGCCTTGGCAGCCTACATCAACGTACATGAAATTGTAGTTTGCATCGACAAGGGCAAAAAGAACAATACTGAAACTGTTCTTATAGTTATAGAATTCGGAACCACTTTCGTTGGGAGCTTGTATTACTACATGTTTGCCATCCATAGCAGCAATAGCATGAGGGAATGACCATTTTGTTTTGAACTCGTTTGCCTTTTGCAGCCATTGTTCTGTGGAAGTTGGTATCTAAAATAAAAGAATGACCTTTTAGGGCAATATTTTAAAATTTTTAAGTTTTATGATTCCATGTTGTGATGATGTGTGTTATTATTTTAGATTCTGAGCGGAGCGATGAATGTATTGGTTTTACAATTATGTGTGTTTTTTTATTTATTAATTTTTTTTTGGACAAAATCGATTTTGGTTTTTGAGTTGTTTACGGACATTTTCAGTTTTCAATTATTTTAGGTTTTGTTTTATAATTGCCAATAAAATCTTATTTTCTGGGCCAAAAAATTTGAAAATTGAATAAAAGGGTCCTGGTATATTGAAAGAATAGCAGTTGAAAGATATTGAAAATGCATAGGCACGATTTTTTTTTTATATAAGCATTTAAAGTTCAAATTTTGACAAAATTTATCAAAATTATCAATCATTGTAATCAAAAAATTATAAAATGTTCAGTTTTTATAACTAAGGGTTGAAAATTTATAACAAAGATTGTCACATTTTAAATTGACTTTTTTCTGATACTTAATAAATATAGTTATAAAATAGTAACTTCTTAATTAATTTGTAAATAAAATTATAAAAATAAATATAATTGGCCCACAAAAATGATTAAAAATGTAATAACAAGTAATGATTTTGAATCAAATTAGTCACTATTAAAGCTAGGATTATAATGACCCAAAAACTTAAAAAATGACCTCAAAATAATCTAAAATTGACCTAAAAAAATGATCTTTAAATATTAAAAAAATGCATTAAAAATTATTTAAAGTATAATATTATGAAAAAATAGTAAAAAAAAATATGTTAATTTAGGACTTTCTTGAAATATTGAATACGATATTATTTCTGTTACAAATTCAAAACTTTTATCAAGAAAATAGGTACTATCCAACACTATCCTAGCGCTAGTCACTATATTTAGTTTATTTTTAGTTATTTTAATTATTACATAATTACATTTCAAAAAATATACTTATCAGTACTTATCACTCCGTTCAGAATTTAATAGTTTTATTACCTATGTTATGAATTTTTTATTATATATTATCATTTGAATATCAAAAGTTGATAGTAGCTTAACAAACATATATAAGGGTAAAATAAATTAAAATATTATACACTTTAAAAAAAAACGTTTTATGTTACTTTTTTGTGATCTAGAATCAACAGGAAGAAGAAATAGGAGCAACTGCGGAACCAACACTAGGTAATACCGATACTATATCATCTGATATTGTATCTCCCAATACCAGTGGTAAACAACAGGGTACAAAACAACGACGCTCGGTCAAAAAAAAAAAGGTTGATGAAGATGAAGATTCTCAGCTTATCAAAGAGTCTTTTGAAATTTTAAAATCGTCTGTTGACGTAATGAGTGACCCATATAACAGTTATGGACAGTACATTGGTAATGAGCTACGAAAATACGATGGCCATACATTAGCATTGGTTAAAAGGGCATTTTCAAATATTTTGTTCAATGCCGATATGGGGATGTTGTCATACACCAATACGGAGCCACAGTACTTTATGCCCGAGGCACCCCCTCAACGATATGGAAGCTCAAGCTCGGCAGAATATAGTATATCACATGGGTCACCCTGGACCACAAGTACACAGCACTCCGTGTATGACTCAAACCTTGGGTCCTCCCAAACTCCGACTCCATCCTCGCAACCAACTGTTTCCCAGTTGCTTCCATCAACAACTGATGAAACACCGCAAGACCAGAACAACCCAGAAACGAGCAATTTATTATTTAAGATGTAATTATTAAAATTTGAAAACATAATTTTACATTTTTTTTTTTATTAACTATTTAGTTATTTGAAGTTTGTTTTTTTTTTTTGAACACTACCCAGAAAGAGGCAATTTATTATTTAAGATGTAATTATTAAAATTTGAAAACATAATTTTACATTTTTTTTTTATTAACTATTAAGTTACATAAAGTTAATTTATTTTTTTGAACACTTTAATTTTAAAATAAAGAAATAATTAAATATGTAAACATACATACCTTAATATATTCTTGAAGTGACTCATTTATTGCATCACATACTTCTGGGATTATTCCAGATATTGTGCTCTTTGAAATCCTGAATAGATATTGCAGACTTGTAAATGAATCACCTGTGGCAAGGAATCTCATTGTGAGAGCCAACCTTTCTCTTGCAGTTATTGCTTCTCTCATGTTAGTATCCATTCTTGTGATTTTTGGACAGACCAGTGAAGCAAGATATTCGAAATCCTCCAATGTCATACGAGTAAAATTTTTAATTATGTCATCAACAAGTTCGACTTGCATATCTTTCATAAGTCGATTACCATACTGCAACCGTTGATGAAACAAATTTCTGCACCACCAACGTCGTTTACTTTGCATTTTTTTCTTTTTTTTTAAATCTTGCATTGCAATAATAGCAAACGACGCAGCTGCAACTGGAGGTACTGGCGCCATCGTTGCCTCACATAAACTGATGGCTCACCCTGAATCACCTAGCTTCGCGAATCTGATACGCATCGTGTAAACAGTTAAAAGAATCAACTTCCTCGCGAGGCAGCCTCGTAAATCTTGCCTCACGCATCAGATTCGCGTCGTGTAAACCCGGCTTATGTACAGTGACAGAGGCGTACTCAGGAGTTTTCAATTGGGGGGGGGGGGTTTGAACATTTTGTTTTTATCACTGGGACTTAGTCACCTTCTTTTTAAAAATATTCTTACATACCTATCTAATCTTACAGTTCTTAACAGATAATGCATGCAATCGTTGTATATTGCATGTTGACATACGATTTAAAATAGATATATTTTGTTTATTTTTTTAGAAAATTGCTCCTGTGAGTTATATTATATATAGGAGAGGTGGCCACAGTGAGACACTAAAAATTACTTTTTAAATTTTGTTTTTGTTTGAAGTGATAATCCTTCAACAGCGTTATGGTTTTATTCTAAATATTATTGAGCATTAAAATACATATTAATACAATCTAAAATTTAACGAAATTTCAACCCAGAGAAATTTTTTTTTTGAATGTCATAGTGTCTCACTGTGACCCAGCCTTGTATTCAATGAGACACGTCACGGTGCACTGTGGTACATAATATAAAACCTTTTAAATTTGTAATTTATCTTTTATATTTAAAATTTTCATTTCACAACATTTATATAATATGATAAAACAATTAAAGAGAATTTTTTTAACAAATTTTAAAATTATTAATTGTGTTTTTGTACAATTGAAAAAATGTAGGTGTTCATTTTGTTTATTTCAATAGTTTTATGTTTAAGTTTTAAAAATTAAATAAAAATCATAACCTAATATCACTTTATCATGATCACAATTTATTTCAACAGTCTTGTTTTAGAGTTAACTGATGTTAGGTACAACGAGACAACAGTATATTTATTTGTCTCACTGTATAGGTACCGATCTATTATTTTGCAGATTTTTTATTATTCTCGTATGAATATTTATGATAAACAATTGTGCATATAACTAAATTGTGCACAAGAAAAATTTAATTTATACATACCTTAAAATACGTAACTTTGAATAAAATTCGATACCAAAATTGAAAAAAACGAAGCTCACATTTTTCACGTTTTGATAACAAAAAATAACAATATTATGAAAAGATGATAGTATCATTTTTGACCTGAACTTACTAATTGCACGGATATAGATACTAGTATCTATATCTGTGAGTGACTAATAGTTAACCATTATGTTTATTATGATTTTATGAATCTTCTGGATTTTCCATCTGATGGTTAAATATTAAATTAGTCGACTTATATTTAATGGATCACTGTGCCCAGTGTCTCACTGTGGCCACCTCTCCCCTAAACACAAGACTACATAGGTTAGTGATGTCATGGGGGAGGTTCAACCCCCCCCCCCCCTTGAGTACGCCCCTGTACAGTGAGAACTTTAAGCATATTAAAATTAATGCAAATATTTTTAGCAAATTGAAAAAGGTGGGTAAGTGGCCCAAGTGGGTATCGCTCTGATGCACAAAAGGTGTTTAGAGGTGTCATTAAGACATTATAGGAATACTGCAGTATCTAGGTTGGACTGATTTTTTTTTTTGTTGAAAAAATTGCATTTCAAAACGTTAAAAAAAGCTGATAAGTCGTGGATGTTGCTCTGCTGTACAGTAGGTTACAACTTTACAAGTGGGTTACTGTAATGGATGGAATTAAATTTTAATCCAATGATATTATATCATTGTATACGAAAAACGATTTTGAACGGAGACAGCTAGGTTTATCTGTCTAGGATAAACTATAGATTATTAAAAATTTTCAAATCTTAGATTTAAAAAGAAAATTTTTTATGAATTTCTAGCTTAAAATAATTTGCGAATTTTTGTGATTTTCACGTATGTCGTCAAAATTCAAACTTTGAATGCTTGTAAAAAAAAAAATTGTGGACATGTATTTCTTTTATTTTTCAACTGCTATTGTAAAAATAAGTTAGGAGCCTTGATTTAAATTTTCAAATCTTAGATATAAAAGGAAATTTTTTCATGAATTTCTAGTATAAAATAATTTTCGAATTTACGTGATTTTTACGAAATATATTATTATACCAAAGTGGTAGGTTTTATGACCGTTTAATTTCTAATGTATTTGAATACATATGAACCGTTCAAAACATTTTTGTTTCTGTAAGTAACAACTGTACTTTTTATCCACGAGTCTTGGAAATTAAATCCGCTGTATAAATATTGTACTTACCTACGTTATTTCATTTGATATGATTTTTACATTATTTTAACCGAGCTTGCCAAATTACCACTTATCTTTGGAAGATTATCATTAAGATAGATGAAAATCAGAAATTATACAAATTAAAATTTAATAAAATTCATCTAATGATTTGTCTTAATTGTTTAGGTGATATCGTAAGTGTTTTATTCCACTAAAATTACTTAAGAATTAGACTTAACTCAAACAAGGACAATAGTATTCATTATATCTATCACTGAAAAACAGTGAAACTTATTTTTTAAACTATAGTCTAACTGAATTTTAATATACAATATTATAAATTAAATTTATTAATTATAAAATATTTCGGGGGGGTTGAACCCCTAACTCTCCCCCCCCCCCATATAAGGCCTTGAGAAGTATAGAGGTTACCGTATTGATACATAGCGACGTGCGTAACTGCCTGGTGTATATACATATTATTTACATCGTGCCATTTGTGGACGCAAATAATCTTACGTCTCCTCAGGCCCGTAGACAGTAGCCAGACCAAATTTTCAAGTGGAGCAAACCAAATTATAGGAGGGCCGGGGTATTATACAAAAAAATTGTTTTATAAAAATAACGCCTACCTAAAGACCTTTCTAATATTTTTAGTATTTTTAAGGGACCAACGATTGGGAGGGCAACGTCACCTCATCTTGCGCCTACTCCTCCTTTCGTAACTACGCGTGCCTGCGTTTACTGCTGCGTTATCGTCGTCGTCGGAATTTCTTAAAATAAAAACACTATTTTCGATTTCGTAATTTCACGTACAGATGTACACCGTACAGCATTGACAATAGAGAACTGTGAATAGTGTTTTTAGCAGTGACTTGATAGTAAAAAAAGTCTAAAATAATAAAATATAATACAATAACAAATAAAATATTATTTATCTATATAATCATTAAATAATGCTACCTACCTATTGTTATGCTACTAAATAGTAAAATTAAGAAATATGCGCTTAAAATTAAAAAATAACCTAGAAAATATGCAAAAATATGCACTATAAATGAACGATACGATCATCCAAATGACTGGCAACAATCTCATTACGTAATATATATTATGACCGTGGAGGATGTTCGTAAATATGGAATTTTCTTGTGTACCACTGTACCAAATGTAGGATTAAAAAATATGATAGATTGATAGTTATAGTACCTATATTAGATAACAAATATTTGTGCAAGCATTTTATGTAGGTAATAGACCTCCGTGCTAGCTGGGGAACACCCCCAGACCCCTCTGTGTTAGCGAAAAGTGCATACCGAACGTGAAGACAAAGTCGTTCGAATTTCGAATTATTGAAGTCATGGCTGTAGTCATCGATCAAAATTCATAAGTCGTAGGAGGTGATGAGCATTTGGGATAAGGCATGGGGGTGACGATACCTAGCACGGAGAGCTAATATTCAAGACGGGAACGTTCAAAATTCGAGTCTCATGGTTTAGAAATCTCTCATAGAATCTGAACAGCACAGCATCGATAATCTATAATATATGCTCCAGTCTTGTCCCGTTATGAAAGTTGAAACGCAAAGCGTTAAGCCGAATTTGAATACTAGCAAGTCAGTCGCGTTAAGTGAAAATACAATGACGTTGTACACAGTATATTACGATGAGCGATCGTAAGTGCAACTCGCCCACTTACTGCATACCTACTATAGGTTATATTATTTTACTATGAAAATTTTAAAATTTTCAATTTTAGCCTCATTGCCTGATGGAAAATATGGAGAATAAAAAACAACCCCCAAATACGTTGGAACTGTCCAATCAATAAATATCCGGGATAAATTATGTACTTTTAGTTATATATAATTTTATAATCCTCCAGCAACTATTAGGGTAAAAGCAAAAATACACAAAAAATTATTTGTTGCATGAGGTAGGTAATTTTTTTATATTGTAACATACTTCAATTAACAACTGACATTTTTAATAAAAGTTTTTCATTGCTTTAAATATCCCATGTAATGTAAACTTAGATAACATTTTTTATACAATAATTAATTATTGGTATATTTTATAGCAAACAAAGTGAAAATAAGCATTGACTCTGTACCATTTTTACGGGTATAATTATTTACTATATTTTATACATTTTTACATAACTATTTCATTATTAAATACATACAATTATTTAGTTCCAGCTATAACCATCTGCTTAGTGCATCAAATGGATGGATTCCACCCAAATTATTGATGAGAATCAGATTGAGTATTATGTTCATACGTCATCTCTGATATAATTTGATTGGAAAGCGTATTTTATAGTATATTAATGCAATAATAAACATTTAAGTATAAGAAAATAATTAAAACGTTAAATTAACCAATTTGATTATTTATTTTTATACCGAATAACAGTCATAATATAATATCATTCCAGTGACATAGGAACTCAATGGATTTTAAAATATTTTAATAATTTATTGATGATAAAAATGGACTGGAAAATAATTTTGCTATATATTTTTTTTTCATATTTTCCTTGCAAGATGACGAAAAATTCTAACATTATTTTTAATTTGAGAAAACAAGCAGGTGACGTCACTCTAATACATACCTTGTATGTTTTGAGAGTAACAATTAAGCGTAGTGTATATAATTGGAGGTAATTTAATATATTAAACAAAACAATTTTACTTAGGTATATGATGTTTATAGGTGTTGATTGAATCTTTTTCTTCAATTTCTAAGTCACTGTGGTAGTAGGATAGATGATTATTTAATACCAATGAAATATTGGTTATAATTTTGTTTAAAGAAAACAAATTATTAATATACATAGTACATACATAATATTTAAGTATATTATTATTATATATAAATAAATAAAATTATATATTTAAAAATAAAAATCAAGTTTTTCTGAAATTGTTCAATACATCTTTCATCAAAAAGACAGATTCTTTTATGTCAGCTTTTGTTTTAAGACCTGAAACAAATATAAATTTAACAGATTAATTTTTAATTTATATCAGAGTAAAACATTATCATATTAGGCAAAACATAATAAAATAATATATTATCACACAAACAGGTTATTTCATTTTATATAAATACCTTTTTTTCCTATTAAATTAAAATACAGAATTATGAGTTTTGACGATAACTATCAAATATAAATCTTTAAAAGGCTGCTTATAATTTTAATTTCATACATTCAAGAAAAATAGTTATTTTCATTAATAATTATTAGAAGTTGTAATAAGTTAAGTAGTGCATCACTATTTTATATTTTTAAGATCTATTGTATCTTTACTCCACTTGTATATGATAAAGATGATGAAGATGATCATAAATAAAATTAATAATTTAGTACTAAATAATAATTATTTATGTACTAATGTTAAATATTTTGGTTCAAATTATGAAATTAAAAATATACGTAGGCAATTAAAATATAAAAGTCAATAGCACTCTTATTATCAAACATAAGCGTGAAAAATATGGCCAATATAAAATGGTAGTAAATTTATTAAAAATTACTAAAAAAATAAAAATGTATAAAATTACAACCCAAATTAATATTTTACAGTATTCACTATTCAATAAATTATCATACGAGATAAGAAGAAAATTTGGTGATATAACGTTTGTAATATATTATATTAAATATAATGACTTGATAAATGGGCTAAATTTAATTTAATTAAAATTAAATTAAATTAAAATATAATTAATTAAAATTAAATTAAATTCTCCTGAATTGCTGTCTATGGTAGGGTTTAATACAACAAGTCAACATTTGAGAAAAGTAAATTTATTTCATATAAAAATTAATTTTTATACACATTTTTATATTCGATTTTATCTGATATTGTATTATTTTGTGATTACTGATTATTCTAATTGTAAATTAATCTTTTCATTGATTCATTTATATTTATCTTTCAATTTATATGATAATAGTATAAATAAAATATATAAATAAAAAAATGTTCTTGTCATTTGTATGCTATTACTAAAAAATATTGCAAAAACCTTATGTAAAAATTATAAGAAGTAACAAAAATATATGTTTATGTTAACATTTATAAAGCACTTTAAAGTGCCATTTCCATGAAAGTTTTGTAAAAATTAATGAATAAATTTTTTACATGTTTGTTGGATATTAATTATTGGTTTTCAAAAAAAAAAAAAAAAAAACTTATAATTAAGACTGTAGTATTTGTTAATTATTCTACAATTCAGAAAAAGCTATTCATATGTTTTATTCATCAAAGTTTCTAAATATAAAATATTATGTTCATATTATTTTAAGCACTTTAGATCTTTATTGTTATTTTCTCAGTTTTGGAGCTAATCTTGGTAATTTTTATTCAAAGCAGATTTTTTAAATCTAAAATTTAATATTTCATTGGAGTCATAAACTAATAAATAATAATCAATATAAAAACTTTTTTATTACTGTTATAAGTAATACTTAGCTTATAAGTTTTTTCTTAAAATATATGAAGTTCCTTAACTAAAGTAACATAATATAGACAGTTATTTGAAAGTTTTTAAGAATATATTACCTGTTAAAACTACATTTCCATTTACGAACATTAAAAATACCGCTCGAGGTTTGACCATCCGATAAATTAACGCAGGAAATACTTCTGGCTCAAAGCTAAACAAACAAATATATCAATTTATTTATTGGATATTCTTAAAGTATGTCAGTATAAAATATTAAAACATATTTTTTTAAATTCAGATTTAATTACATTGTTAATAATATTTTTTAATTGTAATATGAAATATAAAAATAAATAATAATAAATACACTACCTATATTTAGGACTTAATTATTCAAAAAAATTTTAAAAAATTAATTCAACTTTAATATATAACAGATAATAAATATATTATGTTTAAGATGAAATTTTTAAATTGTATATTAAGTTAGGTTTATACAAATTAGTAGAAAAACAAAACATTTGTAATAAAAATTTAAGTACCTGGTAAACTGTGAGTGAGCAGTATTTAATTCTTCCAACATTATTGGGAAACCAACATCCCATGTACAAACAATATTGTGCACTGTATAGTCACAAAATTGTACCTAAATAATCAATTGGTTAGGTTATCAAATAACAATATAAGAAGATATATAATATAAAACCAACATTGTGTCCCAGTCTCTCTAAAATTTTTGCTATTTTTCGACATCCTAAATTTCCAGTTAGGTCATCCTTAGCGCCTTGCATGATCATTTTGCCTGATGGAAATAACAAGCTGGTGACATTAGGTGTACGAAGACGCATAATTAATCCATTAAATCGCTGTGGGTTATACTCAGAATTACTAGTCCACATGACGATTCTTACCAAGTCCAGAGGACATCCCATATTTGCACCACAAACAATATTTCTGCAATAATATAAAAGTATAACTTAATAGTTAAAATGTATTTGAGCAGTGAATAATTTACTTAATCTACTAATTATATTCATAAAATACAACTCACTGAATTTGAATAGATTGACCACCTTTGTTGCATCGAATGAATTGAGGTATATGCATAACAATAGTTTTATGAGGATTTGCATTATTACCATCTTCATTGCTTAGTTTTGGTTTTTTTTTTATTGGTTCAAAATTATCATCATCAAGTCCATAAAAAAAATGTTTATTTTCTAACTCTCCTATAACTTCTGGTGTTAAAACTACTTCTTCAGCATCTTCTAATTTTTTAACAAATTTTGATTCTGGCCCTATTAATTTTTCATTTGTATTTTCTTTCTCACTATATACTGGACCTAGAACTTCTTCTTGACTAACATCATCAATAACATTACCAAGTACTTCCTCTTGTATACTACCTAATGCTTCTTCTTCGCCAGCAATGTGTTCTCCATATTCTTCATACTCATCTTCTTTGTCATAAAGAGTTTTATAAAGCATAGCGTGTAAACTAAACATGACGTGTTGTTCGAAAACCAACGGATCAAATTGAAGAATTGAACGTGTCAAACCTGTGAACGAAACAATCCGGATCGTGAAATAATAAAAAGTTGTTCATTCGTTCAATTTCGTTCTCGTTCGGATTGCATTGCTACCAACTCAAAATTCTTAATAATGAGTGATCCGAACTTATTATTAATTACTCATTAGGTAATCGGTAATCACATTTCACTTGGGGTGATACCACGGACTAAGATTTATCAGCTTAGTCCACGGCCATAATGATATCTATATATATATATATATATATATTTATATATATATATATATTTATATATATATATATATTTATATATATATCATATGTATATATGGCCGTGGCTTAGTCCGTGGGTGATACGGTGCTATCACCAGCATAGCGCGCACGTCGCGCGTTGACCGCGGTCACAGTGTTCTACCGTACCTTTTATATTGTATTCGTTATGTTTTGAGTTTTATGTAATTTCTTTGCTTTACGTCGTATTCGCGCGTCAGGTTGTCCCCCGTGAATTATTTGGTGTACTCCGCGCCCCACCGCTCGCGCACGCTGCGACAATCGCTCTCGATACAGTCTTTTTCCCTACGGTCTACGCGCACTGCGCAGTGGCAGTACGCCAGTACGCGCACGATCGCCGATCGATACGCCGCACCTAACTTTACTCGATGCTGTGCATTTAATCACCGTTTTGTGTTTATTTTGTTATAAATATACCGGTGATTCAACGCCTTAAAGTAAACCACACGTACGTTGTTCGATCATTTTATTTGTCTTATCTTCTGAACAGAGTAATAAAAGTTGGTCGTTAGTGAGAGACGGTTTTACCTCCACTAACGCCACACACTCTATACTCTGTCTCACGAAAGAACGGGACCGTGTCTCGACCAAAATCGGTCATTCTTGCGCATCCCCACGCCGCACCGCGCCACAGCACTACAACGACGACGACGGTCGTCGCTGGTGGTTGCCGGCGGTCGTGGTGAGGAGTAAACGGTGAGCTCTTTCTACATGCGCGAAACGGTCCCGTTCTTTCGTGAGACATACTATATGATATTTTCAAACCGCGATTTAGTTTATCTCATGACAAAATAAATAGGTATGTCAGCAACTTAGTGATACGCACAAAATGGCGTACGTCGTTCGCCTATTATCAATTATTATTGTATCAATACCACGGACTAAGATATATCTTAGTCCGTGACACGGACTACTACACTGGACTGGAAACGTCATGGGAGGCGGGTGACGGGGTAACGGGACGCTTAGTGTCCGCGAGAGAGGTGTAGAGAGAGGAATAAGTACGTGAACTAATCTAGCGCTACCTGGTTTACCACAGGCTTACTATACTTTCAAACGAATATATAATATAGGATGATACGACCACAGATTAAATAAATAATGATACGACAAACGTATTAAACTATAACTTATATATAACTAATTAATAACTGCATTATTATTTATTATTTATTTTTAATATTATAAAATAATAGTTTCATACACTTCAAATTACTTCTACTGTAAAAAGTTCTCTTCTATAGGTGTGAGATGGTTCTTGGTATTGAATATTATGAGAGGGTACTTGTTTAGAGTCTATTTGATTGAATAACGAGGGTATAGCCCCCTTCTTCAATGAAAACACTTTTTTCTGTCCAAATTCCTTTAAAATTAATAAGTTTTAATACCAAATTCCTTTATTATAATATGATATACTTATTCATTTTAACTTTTACTTCAATCACGTCTGATGGTATTGGATATGTAGTACAAATATCTAAAAAATGTTCTAAACAAACATACTTCAGGTCTTTTACCTGATTACTTATTGAACTACATATTGCCGTTTCCCAAGATGATTTATTATCATTTGTGACACTGAAAAGTGTCACTTTAATATCGCGATTCTGGCTGTTACACCCAGCAACTGAACACTTACGCATTTTAAAGCTTAATTATTAATAAGGCAACATTTTTAAAAAATTAGGGTAATTTGTCAGTATAATTTGTTTATGGTGATGACTGATAAATTATCTTTATCTTTAGAATTCGAAATGTTCGGATGTAACATAATATACGATGCGTAATAATATGTTAGTCAGTGATTTTCATAATATAATATAATATATATTATGTATAAATGTAGGTCTATTTGGCGGGAATTCAATATTTGGTTAGTGGTTTATCATTGAAGTATAGATGGCGCCAGATTAGCTCATGTACTATTTCCCCTTACTACACCTCTCTTGCGGACACTATTATAGTTATATTTATATTTATATTATTATACACTATAGCCCGGCGGTAAACGTCTCGTTTCCAGTCCAGTGTAGTAGTCCGTGGTCCGTGATCAGTACTAAAGTATCGCGCTATTACGTTATCACGAGTAGTATTTAGTCCAATGAGAAGAGGCGAACGTCAGCAGCCATATTTGCGCGGAAATAGTTGCAAACTAGCATATTATTGCTGACATACCTATTTAATTTATTATGGTTTATCTATAGTCTTGTGGCGACCCCATAGACATATAAATATATTTTCAAAATTAAATTTACAATTTGTAGTAAATGGTTGCTTAATGGTGATTGATATAAAATGTGATTTGATATGGCAGTGTTCGGAACACCACGTTTGGCACGTTTATTCACTTTTACTTTTAATTATTAATGTTGATTTTATTTGTCTTAATATAATTAATTTATAGCTATTTTAATTAGTGTTATTGTTTTCATTTTTTGTACCTTATCTACTTTTTTGGGTAACCTGTAAAAAACCTGACAATTCGTCACGTTAACACTAAAGTTTTGTTCGTGATCACAAAAACAATAATGATAATTGATTTTATATAAAATAAAGTATATTTAATTTGATCTATGTCAATCATAGTATTTTTAATATTTAGTTGATAACTCAGCATCATTTTAATGATCAATATACCAACATCCAAGTTCTTACATTATACCATTGATTGTAAATATTATAAATCAATTGTATTTATAATCAATCATTATAGTTATTTTACACTTATTTTACCTTTTTTTGAATTTAAATACTAACATTAATTCAACGTATTACAACAATAATTGGAGTTGACTATATATATATTCCATTTTTGATGGATAACATACTTTTAATTTTAGATTCTGAACGAAGTGATGAATGTATTGATTTTACAATGATGTGTGTGTTTTTTTTTTGTGTCTGTGTACAGCATAACTAGTCGAAATAATGCTTCGATTTCAAACCTTGGGGGTGGTTTCTGATGTAAAAGTGAATATCCTTGGTGCATTATAGAGGTCAAAAGTAAACATTTTCCAACAGTTTTCAAAAAAATCGAGAAAAACAAAAAAAAATGACAGAAAAACGGGAATTTTTACGCAAAATCAGTTTTCGACCAAATCGATTTTTTATATGGTTGTAATTCAAAAAAATAATCACATTTAATACTTGAAATTTTCACCAAATGTTTATGTTAGTGTTCTCTATATACAGTTTAATTTTCAAAAATTTTTGACTTTTTTTGAGTTATTTATAGACCACTGAAATTTACACTTTTTTTGAGAATTTTTTTTTGAAGTGTCGGTAAAAAAATGTTGGACGACCAAAAAAACTTGAAAATTTAATACAAGGTTCCTTATGAGTTTTTATTATTGTAGCTAAAAAAAATTAAAAATCGTAAGTCACAATTTTTTTTTAATAAGCTTTTATAGTTCAAAATTTTACGAAATCTGTCGAAAACGCGAAAATTTGCAAGTAATTTTGAAGCTGAAAAATCATAAAATTTTTTGTGTTCATAACTAAAGATTAAAAATACATCACTAAGTTTTCCATAAGTTTTACTTCAAGTAGCTATAGAGAAAACTCGAAGCGTCATTATAGGAAAAATTTTAATTGCGTTTGAATTTTAAATTTTTACGAAATAGCGTAACGATAACGATTTATCCTGAAACGATTTTAAATATTTGTTATTATTCAAAAAGTATGAGTCCTAGATACTTGAAAATTTTACCAGTTATTAAGATTGGCATTTTCATTACATGATTTAATTTTCAAAATATTTTGACTTTTTTTGAGATATTTATAGACAACTGAAATTTTCAATATTTCTGAAAATTTTTTTGGAAGGGTCGATAAAATTTTTTTGGCCCTATCAAAATACTTGAAAATTGAATACAAAGTTCCTCATAAGTTATTCTTATAGTAATCAAAAAATTATAAAAATACATAGGCACAATTTTTTTTATAAGCATTTAAAATTCAAATTTTTACTAAATACATAAAAATTACGGCAATGTTCAAATTATCTTAGATAGAAATTCATAAAAGTTTTTCTTTTTAAATCTAAGATTTGTGAATTTAATACAAGGCTCCTATCATATTTTTACAATAGCAGTTGAAAAATAAAAGAAATATATTGTCACAAATTTTTTTTATAAGATTTTACAGTTCAAATTTTGACTAAATACATAAAAATTACGGCAATGTTCAAATTATCTTAGATAGAAATTCATAAAAGTTTTTCTTTTTAATTCTAAGATTTGAGAATTTAATACAAGGCTCATAATATATTTTTACAATAGCAGTTGAAAAATAAAATAAATGTATAGCCACAATTTTTTTTTTTACATGTATTCAAATTTTAATTTTGACAACATACGTAAAAATCACAAAAATTCGTAAATTATTTTATCCTAGAAATTCATAAAAAATTTTCCTTTTATACCTAAGATTTGAAAATTTATACAAGGCTCCTAAAATAGTTTTACAATAGCATTTGAAAAATAAAAGAAATATATAGTCACACATTTTTTTTATAAGCATTTATAGTTCAAATTTTGACTAAATACATAAAAATTACGGCAATGTTCAAATCATCTTAGATCGAAATTCATAAAAAATTTTCCTTTTATACCTAAGATTTGAAAATTTAATACAAGGCTCCTAAAATATTTTTACAATAGCAGTTGAAAAATACAAGAAATGTATAGTCACATTTTTTTTTACAAGCATTTAAATTTAAATTTTGACAACATATACGTAAAAATCACGTAAATTCGCAAATTATTATAAGCTAGAAATCCATAAAAAATTTTCTTTTTAAATGTAAGATTTGAAAATTTAATGAAAGATTCCTTACAAAATTTTTCAATCTTTATCACAAAAAAAATGTCCACCGGAATTTCAAATTAAATTTTTATTAGCATTTGAATTTCAAATATTGACAAAAATTCGTCAAAACCATGAATATTTGCAAATTATTTTGTAGTTCAAAATTCATATAATATTATTTGTATTTATATCTAAGGTTATAAAATTTAACACCAAGTTTTCCACAAGTTTTGCTTCAAATAGCTATAGAGAAAATTTGAAGCGTCATTATAGGAAAAATGTTTTAGCGTTCAAGTTTTAAATTTTTATGAAATCGCGTAATGATAACGATTTATCTTCAAACCAGGTATTCGTATATATAAGGTATTATGAATTATGATAACTACATTAATTGATTAACCATGTCTTATGCAAAATGCGTCTTAATTGAAAAATAAAATATTTGTTTCAAAATAGAATATATGACAATATTTAAATATAATATATCCTAGACCAGTCATGCCCAACCCGCGGCCCGCGGGCCACATGTGGCCCGCCAAGGTATTCCATGTGGCCCGTTACAAATTATTAAAATAAAACAAAATATAACAGCTTTTCTATTAATTTCAATGAAAAAGTAACTTATTGACCATTTTTCGTTAAAAATTCGGTAATCATCATTGTATTTGCGCTTTTTTCTGTCGGACATTTTAAAATAGAAATTTTATGATTTAAAATCGATATCACCCGTGCACTATAAAGAGCGTACTGATCAAGTTAATGTGTACCTACAACGTGTACCTCAATTTGTAATCTGTGCTATAGTCAATAAAAAAGATAAGAAAATCAGTCCAACATGTACCTCCATATTATATTGCAACCTACGATGTGTAACTAAATTATATTAAGATTGAGATCATGAGTACTTTTATATTTGGTGGCCCGCTCGATTACAAATGTTTACCAAAGTGGCCCGCCGAGGAAAAAAGGTTGGGCATCACTGTCCTAGACTGACAAATCATCTTCGTTCAGAATCGTTTTTCGTATACAATGATACCTATCATTGCATTCAAATTTAATCCCATCCATTACAGTAACCTACTGTACAGCAGAGCGACATCCACGACTTACCCGCTTTTTTAAACTTCAAAATTACTTGCAAATTTTCGCATTTTTGACAGATTTCGTAAAAAATTGAACTATAAACGCTTATAAAAAAAATTGTGACTAGGTAACGACTTTTTTTTACTGAGTACCTATATTTAATATTTATGCAAACATACTTAAATTAATATTCTAGTATGGATTTGTATATTATTTACTTATATTAGTATGAGTGTACTACAGTACTTATTTTCCGAGTAACACAACAATATAAAAATAATTATAGATTTATTGACATAACTTTTTACAAAATTCTTTATTCATCTAAACAATATAATCCCACAAAATAACAACACGAGAAAGCATAATTTATTATTTAATAAAAAGACTTCTGGTGAGCAGTTAAAAAACATTTGAACCTCTTTATTCTCATAACTAGATAATATTCAATTAATTCAATAACCATTTCAAAATTTGATTATGAGTTATGACTATTATCACAAAACATTTAAAATCTATAAAATATTCCAATTCGTTCAAGTTTGCTAAATGAACGCAATGGTACCTATGATATTATGACTGATATGACTAGATCTTTATTTTACACAATAGTCGTTATGTTTATAATACGTTCATCATTCAATGAACGAGAATTGTATGATAAGATTGGATCTTTGTTTAATGCGCTATGTTTGTAATATGTTCGTCAGGCGACGAGGTGGCCGAGTGGTCTACCGCGTCGGCTGTGGCTCAGCCGGATCGGGTTCGATCCTCGACCATCGGGCGGCATTTTTCTTCGGGCAAGTCACGGTGTCCGGAGATCAAGTGCCACCATCCCCCACTCCAGGGCATGACAGAAACCTACGTTTGCCGCGGGATAATTAAAAAAAAAAAATTATTATTATCTTTAGTGTAAACTTTGTTCGCCCACATCACCCTGATCAGAATCATAAAATTCTTCATCATCACTTAAATCCAGGTTTTTTATCGAAGAACACTCATTATTTAAAAAAGTATTGACTTTTTTCAAAATATTTTTTTACATAGTTTCAAGTTGTTAAAAAACAAACGTTTTATGTGAATATGCAATATGTCATATTATGATAATTATTTTTATAAATAATTTGTAACGTCACAGAATTTCAGGCCTTATTATTATTAAACCACTGGGTATACCTAATACCTAGAATATCAGTACACCTGTCGGTCAGTGACCGTCCCAATAATATAATAGCGCGCCCGCGCTTACCACTATGTTATGCAATAACTAGTGAATAACTGATCCCCGACCTCCCCGCCTGCAACAGTGTTCACCATCATCACCGCAGCATGCCGCCATCGGCTGCCGTCGGCGCCTCTGTCGCGTCCGTCGGTACGATCGCCGCAGTGCAATTATCTTAATTACCCGTATTATTATAAAGTCCAGCAATACGCCTACCCTGACCTTCCCCACTACGACATCAATTGCGACAACAACGGCCAGCGACCGGACACCGTTCGCCAGCCATCTTCACTTTTTAAACCAACGTTTTCTCGACAAGACGTAACGAACACCACCGGTCCACTCATTTTGCGGTCCGATCAACCTCGTGGTCAACAGTGTCGATTTCTAGTTTTTTGTATTTTCATCCATATTCGTAACATACGAGATGATGGGCTAAGCGACGACGTCGGGCCCGATGTCGGGCGAAGCCGCTGTTTTTCCAGTGACCGACGCCGATGGGCCATGTCGACCACGTGTCTTGGGGGTCGGCGGCCAACTGGCCAGCCTATCACAGCCGTCGGTCATCCACACTATCGTCATCCAGCCACAGCTCAAGACATCATCATCATCATCATTTGCGTAACGTACAAAAATATTCCCCCGAAACCCCCTTTTTATTCTGTTAAACTGATAATATGTTATTATTATGTACTGCACTATATATATATATATATATATATATATATATATATATATATATATATATTCTTTTTTTTTTCTTTCTCTTTGCTTTCCGTTCCCATCGTCCTACGTGATATGACAGACGGTTGGCGACCCAAACAAATATTATCTAAAAAGTGAAAATATCAACATTCCACCGAATCTCGTGGGCCGAGTGGATTCACTGTCTCCCCAGATTATCCGTACTCCGATAGTTGCCATGTGCCTCCCTTTATTACACAAAACTGTATGCCTTCAAATATATTCTAAAACCGTGTATGCCAAATTGTATATACTACTACATTGTATTGCTGTGAGCGAGAGCCACTATTATTATTATACTTAACTTATATATTATATTCCCAATATAAATATATCCCCATAATTATCCTAAAACTTTACGTTTATTATTTTATTAATATTAATTTTTTTGTTTGTTTCCCCCTTTTAAATAAATCTTTGGCGTTCATTCGCCACTGCGTGTATCAAAGCCTGTGAGTTCCACCGACTTGACCCTCGGGTCTCACGCGGTGCGGCTCGCAGGTCACGAGGAAAGTGTTCCCCTTTCCTCGTGGGTGGTTTTTTGTGACGTATAAAATCATGAAATCTCACAAATTGTCTAATAATTATTAATTAATATATTTTAAATTTCAGATTTTTTTTTTTATAAAATTAATTTGTACAAAATTGAATTTATTTTAAATCTGTGGTTTAGGAAAAAAATTAACTTACCGTGCCAATAAAATTAATTAACTCGTTAAGTTAGAAGCTACTTGAATTTATCATCGGTAACTAATATACATATATTTTTTTAGAAAATCAAAGAAAAACAGAAAGCATATGAAGAAAGTGGTGTCATAGTTCTATTTAAATAAAACCCATTTGGTATACTTATAATTACACCAATCATGAAAAGAGCTCACCAGTTAAATTTTGCAAAAGAAATTATATTTGTTGATAGCACCAGTGCATGTGATCCATTAAATCATGCCATAACTTTTATAATGTGTCCAAGTGTAGCTGGGGCTATACCTTTAGCAATAATAGTTACCAAAGGTCAAACTTATGAATCTTATTGTCAAGGATTTTCATTATTAAAAGAAGCTCTTCCTGAAAGCTTTTGTGGACAGGGATTTCCTAATATTTTTATTACAGACCAAAGTTCAGTAGAAATTAATGCAATTAACTATATTTGGCCGAATAGTTCTACATTACTTTGTGTATTTCATGTTCTTCAGGCTGTTTGGCGTTGGTTATGGGATTCGAAACATAATATATCATTGGAAAAACGTAAAATACTTATGAAAGAGTTTTGAACTATCTTGTACTCTGAATCAATTGTTGATGCAGAACATGCATATTTAAAGTCAATTGGAGAAAATCTTGACTATCCAAATTGGATAAACTATGTACAAAATTATTGGAGTTATAGACAAAAATGGTGTTTATGTTTTAGAGATCATACATCAAGAGGTCATGTTACAAATAATTATTGTGAGGTTGCTGTAAGACTGTTTAAAGATCATGTTTTATGCAGGGTAAAGGTTTATGATGTTTTAGATCTAATTGATTTAACATGTACTGCCTTAGAAAGCTATTATAAACATAGATTAAGAGAATTTTCAGATAATAGAAATGCATCGTCCAGATTATTTCTACAAAAAATGATTAAAAAAAGCGGGTAAGTCGTGGATGTCGCTCTGCTGTACAGTAGGTTACTGTAATTGATCGGATTAAATTTGAATGCAATGATGGGTATATCATTGTATACGAAAAACGATTCTGAACGGAGATGATTTGTCAGTCTAGGATTTATTATAGATTATTAAAAATTTTCAAATCTTTGATTTAAAAGAAAATTTTGTATAAATTTCTAGCTTAAAATAATTTGCGAATTTTCGTGATTTTTACGTATGTTGTCAAAATTAAAATTTGAATGCATGTGAAAAAAATTGTGCCTATATATTTCTTTTATTTTTCAACTGCTATTGTAAAAATATATTATGAGCCTTGTATTAAATTCTCAAATCTTAGAATTAAAAAGAAAAACTTTTATGAATTTCTATCTAAGATAATTTGAACATTGCCGTAATTTTTTCGCATTAAGTCAATATTTGAACTTCAAATGCTAATAAAAAAAAATTGTGCCTATGTATTTTCATAATTTTTTAATTGCTATAAGAATAACGTATGAGGAACTTTGTATTAAATTTTCGAGTATTTTGATAGGGCCAAAAAAATTTTATCGACCCTTCAAAAAAAATTTTCAGAAATATTGAAAATTTCAGTTGTCTATAAATATCTCAAAAAAAGTCAAAATATTTTGAAAATTAAATCATATAAAGAAAATGCCAATCTAAATTACTGATAAAATTTTCACGTATCTACGACTTATACTTTTTGAATAGTAACAAATATTTAAAATCGTTTCAGGATAAATCGTTATCGTTACGCTATTTCGTTAAAATTTAAAATTCAAACGCACCTCAAATTTTTCCTATAATGACGCTTCGAGATTTCTCTATAGCTACTTGAAGGAAAACTTAGTGTTGTATTTTTAACCCTTAGTTATAAACACAAAAAATTGTATGATTTTTCAACATACAAATTACTTGCAAATTTTCGCGTTTTCGACAGATTTCGTAAAAATTTGAACTATAAACGCTTATAAAAAAAAATTGTGCCTATGTATTCTTATAATTTTTTAATCACTATAAGAATAACGTATGAGGAACTTTGTATTAAATTTTCAAGTATTTTGATAGGGCCAAAAAATTTTCAGACAAATTGAAAATTTCAGTTGTCTATAAGTAACTCAATTGATAATTAAACTGTATATAGATATCACTAACATAAACATTTGGTGAAAATTCCAAGTATTTACAGTGATCAGTTTTCGAATTACAACCATATAAAAAAATCGATTTGGTCGAAAACTGATTTTGCGTAAAAATTCCTATTTTTCTGTCATTTTTTTTTTGTTTTTCTCGATTTTTTTCAAAACTGTTGGAAAATGTTTACTTTTCACCTCTATAATGCACCAAGGATCTTCACTTTTACATCCGAAACCACCCCCAAGGTTTGAAATCGAAGCATTATTTCGACTAGTTATGCTGTACACAGACACAAAAAAAAACACACACATCATTGTAAAATCAATACATTCATCACTTTGTTCAGAATCTAAAACTATTTATTTAAAAAAAGAAATGATTATTCAAGAAAGTGAAGATGAGTTTTTAGTACCGAGTGAAGAAGAAAGTGGTTTAATGTATTATGTGGACACAAGTAGTGGGATTGTTCTTGTTCAGCTGCGCTTACTGGAAAATTTTGTAAACATCAATGTGCTGTTTATAAATATTTTGGTGTTAAGTCTGAATATTGTCCGGTTATAACTCCCACATATCGTTTCATCATAGCTAAAATTGCCTATGGAGATGAAGTTGTAGATGAATCCTTTTATGAACCTTTCATAAAAGAAAATAACGGCCCAATTAATAATATTGAAATTAAAACTATTGAAAATAATGTGATATGTAATCAAAACGGTGATACTAAAGAAAATAAACATAGCACATCTAGAATTTAAAATAATGATAATGAAGATAAAAGAATGATGTTTGAATGATTATGAATAATTGTCATAAAAATTTTGGTTCATCTTAAAAAAATTAGAACTGAAGGACAATGGGAAACTTTTTTACACACTGCTAGTCAACAGGTTCCATTGAGAAAAAGAGATAGTGCTATGATCAAAGTTCAGCTAACGTCAATCGCAAGGAGGTCTGCAAAAGTTAGGTACTAAAGGAAGTAAACAATTATTAGCTGGTCGTCCTCCATTAGGAGAAAAGACTACAGTGAAAAAAAAACGAAACCTAGGATTGAACATAAACTTGAACCAAACAAATGCTAAAAGTCATGTGCCTTTTTAAAGTTTTAATATTCAATAATTCAATATTAGTACATTTTACACTTAATATATGTATATTTTTTTAAAGGTGGAAGACTAGAATTTTTAATTCATATTTTATGTTTCTTTTTTTAAGGTACTCGCAGGATAAATAACTAAACTATTATTAATGTTATTATATTTTTTTATTTTTACTGACTTGACCGTAGTACAAAATTGTAATTTAAATTATTTGTTGATATGAATAACAATTATTTATTTTAAGTAATAGGTAGAAAACTTGAATTTTTAATTCATATTTTAAAATATATTTTTTTTTTGATAGGTATGAATAACAATTACTTATTTTAAAAGTTTTATTATTCTATATTAATATATTTTACACTATTAATATTTAATATAATATGTATATTTTTTTTTACAGGTACTTATAGGATAAAGATTTAACCATTACATGTATATATTTTAGACTTTGAACGAAGTGATGAATGCATTGATTTTACAATATGTGTTTTTTTTTTATTATTTTTAGTTACCATAACCAACATATTATTTTGTTTGAAACAATGTTTTATCCTGAAATAAAAATTTGATATTAAATTTAAAATTGGTATCTTTATTATATATTAATATTATGCCTATTAAATATTTTAATAATTAATTAATAAATTTATTAATTTTTCTTTTCAAAACAGAATTTGATAACTGATAACAGATAGTTGATATCTCCGCAGAATAAATCAATGTTATCTCATTGGGATTAGAGCCAATCGTTATTCGATCCATTTTCGGACGCATATAGAATCCCGGAAAATAATCGTACATAACGTAGAATTATAGACTGTAAATACTCTGACCGTATTTTCACAGACCGTAGAAATCTAGAATTTAATAAACCGTATTATTCCAGACTGTATTTCGGCGGAAAAATAAATACTCATACCGTATAGTTACCGACCGTAGTATTACGGAATTTTTTTTTCGTGAACCGTATAATTCCCGAATTCGATAATTTTCATACCGTATTTTTCCTGACTGTAAAAATCCGGAAATTCACAAACCGTATAATCCCAGACCGTATAATTTCCAAATTCGATAATTTTCATACCATTTTTTTACTGATTGTAAAATACCGTATAATACCAGACCATTGGATTGGCAGTGGCGTATTTGAGGGGGGCATAGGGGCATTTGTCCCCCCCCCCCGAGGGTCAAGACTTCTTATATTTTTACTGGTTTAAAAAAAAAATAACTATTGTATTCAAATTTCCTTATGTTTGTATTTTGCCCCCCCCCCCTGAAAAATTATCCCATATACGCCACTGCGGATTGAATACAACGCCCATGCATTCCCGTTCAAGACCTACATGCCAAAGGGGGAGAACCCGTTTGGGCGCAGTATAAATAATTTACCTGAAAATTGTTAACACGTTTGGGCGCATATAATGAAAAGGGCGTCGCCCGTTACCGCACAAAAGCGCAAAATACGCATGGGACAAAACCGCACACAGATTTTAAAATACTGGATATCCTATTGCCGCACACGTTTATTTTGGACGATTATCGTCACTTATCGACAATTATCTGTAACGACATTATTAAGCTTTATCTGTAAAAGATTGTATTCGCAGTGTAAAAATGTGTAGTGTGTTTTTAGTCGTCTTTCAATCTTTGAATTATTCCACGTGACATTTAAAATAAAATCAATAGGTACAATATGTTTAAACTTTTTACTAATAACCGTGGTAATAGTTCTATTCATTTCAACAACCATAACTTTCGTTATTTTAGAAATAATAAAAGTTCAGGTGATATTGTTTGGTGGTGTGTGCAAAAAACATGTAATGTAACTATTATCACCAACAATGAAAAAATGGTTTTAATTCGCAGTAATATTAAAGATCACCAACACGATGAGGACAATGATGAACAAATTAATTTACTACTATTACTAATACTACTACAAATATTATGACTAAAACGTATTTTTAACTATTTAAATTTTTATATTTAATAAATTTATGCGGTATCGTACCATTTGTTGTATGCGGATTTAGGCTATACCTACCTTTTTATAAATCTGTGCGGTATCGTACTATTTTTGTGTGCGGTATTGGGTTATGCATTTTGTGCGGTATTGGGTCATGTTTGTGCGGTAATGGAAAGCGCCGAATGAAAACACCTTTGGGCACAATAGGTATTGCCATAGGCGTGCGCACGGGTGATGCAGCCTATGCCCCACCTACGGAAACTTGAAAACTATTTTTTTATTCAAGTATGTTATTGCCTTATTGGCATGGTGGCAAAAATAGTAGTGAATACTGAATAGTGATAAATTGTAAAATAGGAATGTATCACCTGCACGCCTATGGTTATTGTAACTAGTAATCGAAAGTATATTAAAAATTAATCTAATCTAATAAGTACTTAATCGGTTGATTTGTAGACCATAATACTATTGGAAAATACCACACCAAATAAAGCTATAGATATTTATCTACTAGTACAGATACCGAGGATGCCGTTTTTTTATTTTTGGAAGACACTATGAGCCAACCTCCTCGCGATGTATTCTGGGTAATGCTAATAGGCTCAGATTTAGTTAAATATGTTAATATATGAAAAGAAATAAATGCGCCCAAACGTACTTTTATAAAGGGAAATATTACGCCCAAACGTGTTATGGATTTACGCCCTAAAGTGTTCTGTTTTGGGTAAATGCGCCCAAACGTATTTCCCCCACGCCAAAGTGCCAGTAAGTCAATCAGGTCCATGGCCATAAGTCATAAGTACACCATTGAATAATTATTTATTCTAATCAATCAAAAGCATATTTGTTAGTTGTACCTAGTTAAAATTACTTACATAATTTTAGTGTATAGAATATTAAATAATTATGAAACAGTATAATACATTCATGGTGAGCCTATTTAATATCATTATTATTCAATACATAAAAAAAATAAATCGATACTATATGCGTCGAACACCTATTGTGTAATTTATACACTATAATTATTATAGTATAATATAATATTATGCATATGAGTTTTTTTCAATAAAAAAAAACATGACCGTATTTGTACCTTACAGTGTAACTCTTCTACTAACTCACCTATACAATATAACTCAACACTCATAATATATTATCATTACAAATATTTTTTCAAATACACTCCACCTAAAGCAATGGTTATTGGGGTCAAAATTAATCAAAAAGTAGTTTTTTCATTTAACTGTATATTATTGTAGGAACCTATATTTTCGATTTGATAAAATACACATACAAATTAATTGGTAATTCAACATACAACTACCTACTACAAATATATTTGGAATTGTTTTACAAAGATTATTATGATTTATTAATATTTAATAATCGTATATATTAAATCGGAAACCACCCCTGAAGTTTGAAATTGAAGCATTATTTCGACTAGTTATGCTGTACACAGACACAAAAGAAACACACACATCATTGTAAAATCAATACATTCATCACTCCGTTCAGAATCTAATAAGTATAAAATAATTAAATAAATATAATGTTTAAAATGTAAAATACATGTGCGAATGTATATACCATATACTATAATATATAATATATATAATATATATACTATAATGCAATAATATTATGATAATATAAATTGGGTCTGACTTTTATATTATAATGGACATAATATTATATATAATCATAAGCGTGCGCAAACTTCATCGGCAGAGTATGTAAACCAAAAATGGGCCCCCAACAATAAAATTGGACCTTTCCCACTAAAAAAATTAAAAAAAAGTGCAGTTATAACCTTCAATTTAACTTTTTATAAAAACATTAATATTAATTATAGTGTTAGGTATCTAAAAGTTCGAGTCTACGTTTTATCAGCATAAGGGTTTTGAACTAGTTTATAACTTGTTTGGTATATATTACTAACTTTCCAAGGCCATTTTTTGAAAATTTAAAATTTATTTATATTGAATTAGGTACCTATATATCTTCTTAAAACCGTTAAGGAGTCTATGAATGGACCCTTTCTCGGAGTCACAGGCCACAGGGTATGCAATGGTATATCCTATGAATCCCGGAAAAAAAGACCAAGGAAAATTTAGATTACGGAAAAAGGAACAATTTTTTTTTTAATTTTAAATACAGGGTATCCCACAAAAATCTGACATTCTGAAAATAATTTTTGTTCTAATCAATACATAGACATTTGTGCTATATTTTTGGTATACATTTTTTATTTTTTATAAAAAACTTAAAAATTGATAATAAAAATTTCCGAAACATCCAATATAGCCAATTTGTAAATCTTATTTTGAGAAAAATTGTTCTTTTTTCGTGTTTTTTTTTCTCACATGAAACACATGAATTGTACACTCACCTTTGCATTGTTTTATATAAAAGCTTGAAATTTCCCCCATATATTTATATAGGCGCTCTCTATACACAGTTAAATTTTCAAAGTATTTGGACTTTTTTTAGCTATACTTATAGACAATTTAAATTTTCAAATTTTCTAAGTATTTATTTTTTTGAAATTTGTCCGCTCAAAAATGTATATACAAGTTTTCTTATAAATGGTTCTATACAGAGAAAAAAAAATCAAAATCGGAAGTCACAATTTTTTTTTTATAAACGCTTAAAGTTCAAAATATTACGAAATATGTCAAAATCGCGAAAATGTGACTTATGTTGTCCATAAGTTATGCTTGGAATAATTATAAAAAATGTTGAGGGTTATTCAGTTAAAAAAATTTAGAGTGTTTAAAGTTTTAATTTTCACGAAATCAATATATTCACGCGTAAAAAAACGATTTTCTATCAAAGAAATTTTGATTTTTGTTATAAATTATGATTAAAAAGGTATCTTCAACCCGTCCTAACTAAAAATAAAAGACATGTCATAAAATAAAATATATAACAATTTTTAAATATAATATATCCTATACTGACAAATCATCTTCGCTCAGAATCGTTTTTTGGATACAATGATAGATACCTATCCATTCAAATTTAACTCACACATTATAGTAACCTACTCTAGTCCGAGGTCCACCCGTGATGTACAACAGAGCGAGTTTCCGGTTGCTTTTATAGTTTTATGTTTTTTGTGTTGTAGAAAATTTTTGATAGATGGTTTTCAGTTTTTTATCTTTTCAATAGTTGCATAAATACTTTTGGTATTTACAGGACAACGTTGATCGTGGTCAGATAGTACTATATATTAATATATCCGCAACCAGATTTTTAAATTTGGTGGGGCTAATTTTTTATTTGATATCAAACCTGGAGCCCGTGGTGGATTCAACTTAGTTCTGGTAAAATATTTGGGGGGCTTAGCCCCACCACCGTACCAACACAATATTTTTCTAACAAAATACGGTCTGGAACTATACAGTTTGTGAATTTCTGGAGTTTTGCAGTCGGTGAAAATACGGTTTTAAAATTTTAAAATTCCGGAATTGTATGTTCTGGGAATATACGGTCCGCATATTACTTTTTTATGCTAGAATACGGTCTAAGTAAATACGTTCCGGATCTCTACAGTCGGTAAAAATACAGTTTACGTATTTTATTTTCCTGAAAAATACGGTCTGTAGCATTACGGTCGGCTATTTGTTTTTTTCCGGATTTCTACGGTGTATGCAATTCCACATTAATTCCGGAATTATACAGTCGGTAATATTATTTTCTGGATTTATACGGCCTTCCGTATTTTCATTGGGTTCAATGTACACTTTGCTTATATGCCAGCCGGATCGGGTTCGATCCTCGACCATCGGGTGGCATTTTTCTCCGGGCAAGTCACGGTGTCTGGAGATCAAGTGCCACCATCCCCCACTCCGGGACATGGCAGAAACGCCAGAAACCTACGGGTGCCGCCTTAGTTGCCGCGGGATAATTAAAAAAAAAAAATACGTTCGTCGTTCAACGAACGAAATGAACGAATCATATGAACGGGTCTTTTCAATGACCCGATCCAAACGAACCGAATTGTTCAATTGACCCGTATTTCCCATCTTTAATCTTCATTAATTATTAGTATTAGGTTATAACTTATAACTATAACCATTGATTATAAATAGTATTTATAATCAATAATGATATAACTTAAAGACAATTTCAATACCCAGGTCACAAACGCGTTAGCTTTATTTTACATCATTACTGTGTAAAATATTAATTTTGGTAATAAGATGACATTTTTGACGTGCAGATGTCGCCACACGTATGAGCCAGTGTGTACTAAGCTCAAAGCTGGACTGTGGACTATGTAGACAATTTTTTTTCTCTCTCTGTGGCCTCGGTTCTTCGTCGCTCACCGTCACCAGTCACCACCGCTGCCGACGACGCGCGACGTCTCTCCGAACAGTCCGAACCACCGTGACAAGATTTTCACTTTATCTGATGGTACGATCTTGATGGGGAAATACGATCTTTTGAGTCTCTATACGATCCCCCACCAGAATCATTGATAGGGTGGGAAATATACGATCTTTATAGAATAATTCAAAAGTAAACAATGATTATATCAATGTACCTATTTATAGATATTTTAAATATTTTAATTCTTCGAATTTATAAAGTATAGTAACTAGTAAGTTATCAGCGATTAGAGTGGGTAATATACGATCTTTATAGAATAATTCAAAAGTAAACCATGATAATATCAATGTACATATAGATATTTTAAAATTTGTATTCTTCGAATTTAATATTTATAAAGTATATTTATCTGTGCTGTATTGCGTATTCGCGTGTGTAGTGTTCCAGTGTCCGATTTATACTGTCAATTTTACATTTTGTCAGTACTCACTACTCAGTATAAGTATTAGATTTAGTCGAGAATTGTTTTTATTGCTTTCATTTATTCATCAAGTTGTTCACATTTGAGTTTTTAACAATGAATAGTGAAAATGAAGACGATCCAGAGAGAGTAAGAACGCCTGAAAGCGTCAAACGTCGCAGAGGGGAAAGTAGCAAAAAGGCCAAAATGCTTGAACATAAAAAACAAAAATTTAGAAGTGAATGGTTACAAGATTCCAAATTTTCTAATTGGTTGATTCCGGTGCCAAATAATCAAAGTGCAAAGTATAATCAATAATCAAATATGTAAAGTGCAAATTGTGTTTGTCAGAAATTGCTGCTGAATTGTCAGTAATAAAAAAGCATTCTACCACAAAAATACACATTCGTAATGCGCGTTCATCGGTTGTCTTCAGCAACCTCTTATGAAAAGCTTTATAAATAATCCATCAAAATTAAATGAACTACAGAAAATTAAGAAAGCTGAATTACTACTATGTGGCGTTTTAAGTGAACACAACTTATCCTTTAATGTTATAGACCACATAACTGCAGTATGTAAGGTAGCTTTTGACGATTCAAAAATTGCAATTGGTATAAATCTTGGTCGTACCAAAGCCACATCCATTGTGAAAAATGTTATTGGCAAAAGTCATAGTGAGGAAATAGCCAACATTTTAAAATCAACCTATTTTAGTGTCATATAGATGAAAGCACAGATGTTGGGTGTGTAAAATGCGTGAAATTTTTTGATGTATCTAATGATAAGTTTCAAACCAAGTTCTTCAAACTTATACAACTATTTACTGATTCTAAAAGTGCAAATGAAGGTGCAACTGCTGAGAAGATATTTGATGAACTTCTTAAAGCTTTTAATGAATCAGAAATTCCATTGGATAACATAATTGGTAAGCTAAAAATGAAAATATTTTTATATAATTAAATACACTTATAAAACTGAAAATTACAATTTTTATTTTTTTTAAATGTACCAAAATAGATATTTTATAATTTTGTTATAAAAATTATAAAAATTATTATATATTTGTAATTTAATTAACGATTATTTGTTTTGTGTAGGATTTGCATCTGATGGTTGTAACTCTATGATGGGTGAATGGAATTCAGTTTCATCAAGGTTTAAAGAACATATGCCAGGTAAATAATGTATATGTATATAATACATACCTACATAAACATACTAACATTATGCTTATCATATGTGTTATATCATTTTATGTACCTATGCATTTATAATATTATGCACCTAAATGAATATAATATGATACATAAGCTTACATAGGTGATTTTTTGTCAAATAAATATATGTGTGTATATACAGAAATGTATATGTCATTCCTTGCACCTATGTTCGAGTGCAGCTTGCAAAACATTATCCAGGGCATGTGAAGACTTGGCTCGAGATATTTTCAACTACTTCAAGTTTAGCAGCAAAAGAATAAGTCAGTTCAGAGAATTTCAAGAGTTCTGCAATATTTCACCTCATCAAATTTTACGACCGTCTCAGACACGTTGGTTGTCATTGTCTATGGTGGTAAATAGAATTGTTGAACAGTATAATCCGTTAAAACTTTATTTTTCTGCTAACTGGCAATTAGAAAGGTTAAAATCTGCTGAAGACATTTTTAAAGCCTTACATGATCCTTCTATATTTATTTATTTGAAATTTCTACAATGGGTCTTGCCAAAATTTGTAAATCTAAATAAATTGTACCAAAGTGATCGACCAGTTTTATGTACACTTCATAATAAAATGAGTGAATTATACAAAGATTTATTGTACTGTTATATGAGACCATGTAACAACCCTACCCCAATAAATCCTTCAAATAATGCTTTTTTTCTACCTATAAAAGATGTATACTTAGGAGTTGAAGTTGCAAATTTATTAAATAAACCAGAAATATTGCAAAATGAAGTTATGGTAGAAGATATTAAAAAAAGATGCAGGGACTTTTTTATAGTTAGTTGTTGCCAAATCAAAATGAGGTTTGACTTCGATAATCCGGTACTTAAGTCTTTAGATGATTTAAACCCCAAAAAAGTTTTTAGTAATAATTGCCCGAACTCATTTATATTATTTATCCAATTATTTCCTAGATTAATTAATAAATATAATATTCAGGAAATTGATGATGGTTGGCGAAAATTTAATACTGTTGAATTAAAACCTGAATATATTATTAAACTGAAAGCACTTAATGTTGAGGAGTTTTGGGTAAATCTTAAAAATAAAGAAGTTGATAATGAATACCCATTTCGTGTTTTATCTAATTTTGTTCTTACTGTTTTATCTTTGCCACAATCAAACGTTTCTTGTGAACGTATGTTTTCCAAAATTAATTTAATAAAAACAAAACAACATAATCGTTTACAGACGCCTACATTGAATGGTCTTCTTATGGCTAGTCAATGTATGCAAGAAACTACTTGTTGTAAATTTGAACCTTCGCAAAATATGTATAATTTAATGACAAGTAGCAATTTATATAGTAATTTGAATAGTAACGATAATGACGATGATGATGAGATAATTTTTATTGACATCTGATTTTTAAAATGCTTGGTATGCAATGTTATAAATGATGTTTATGTTAGGTTTGTTTATTTTATGGATAACCGATATTTAAAAATTGTTAATACTTCATTTGTTTATTTATATTTTTAATTTGAGTTTGAAGTTACCTATGTTTATTTTGTATATATAATTAATTATAATAATATAATTTTGTATTTGATTTTTATTTGATTTGAAAATAATGTCGTCGTTCCCAGTTATGTTATTATTTTGTTTTGTATTTATAATTAATTACTTATTAATCATGATAATATAATTATGTTTTTATTAATTTTGTATTTGATTTTAAAATAATTACGTCGTTCTTGGTTTTGTTATATTGTAATAAATAATAAATTTCAAATATAGATAAGGTTTATCTGACTTGTTCTTATTATCACGGTTTGATAGCGAGGACCGTCGGTCCGTTCCAAATTTTTTATACGATCATTTTGAAGCTCCTATACGACCTTCTCCTTTTGAAATACTGGCAACACTGCTTTATCACTTTCCGATTGTGATGTGTTTGAAATACTACTAATATAACTAATACACACACACACACACTTATATATATTTATACAATATTATAATCTCGTTGCGTGTCTGCATCCTTCTCTTCTCAACTACCAAAGTCCCTAACATATTCGTACACATTCACACAAACCCCGAACTCTTACTCGCACGATCATTCGCCTCACTACCGCTATCTATCTATATATATATATATATATATATACATTATTATATATAATTTTTTACTAGGAAAATTATTTCGTTTTTTGTTATTATTATTAGTAGTGGAAGTAATATATTATCATCATCATCATAATCATCATAATAATTTATTATTATTATTATCATTATTTTAATTATTGTTGTTGTTTTACACGCCAATACACGGTTTTCGTCGAAACCAGTGCCGTTTCGAATTCACTAGTTCGAGTTTGATTGCTTCTCGTGTCTCGCCGAACCATGGTTTAAAACTCGTAGGGTCCACTCGTGAATTATAGTACGCGCGCGCCTGTTCCGTGTAGTTTATACGCGCAGATGGACCACGTCTCGTATAGAGTGGAGACGACGCAGCAGGACAATACTAACAACAACAACAAAAACGAAGACGACGGCGACGGTAAGCCCGACAATTGAGTCTTAAGCTTCAGTAAACGGAAATCAAACGATTGTGTGCGGTCATGGCTTTATCGTTGCTCTACAATGGGTTTTAAACAATATTAAAAAATTACTTTTCTACCTATGTAGTAAAATTTGTTACTATGATATTAGTTGTTTATTATTTTTGTTTCGATGAAAATAAAACCATCCATGCATTTGATTTGAGCTTTCACATACTATTCATCCAGTTCAAGCCTTATTTAGATGTATGTGTATTTTATAGCCTTAACACTAGATTTGTACACTTGGCTATTTCTCATCAATCGATATGATATATTTCTTTTGACAATACTGTGATTATACTTGACAAGTAGTGACTCAGATCTTGCCTGCTAGATCATTGGCTTATTTTTTTGGTCATTAATAAATAAAACATTATAATTAAATCTCTCATTTTAGTAGGCGTTAGTTGATTTTAATTTAACATGTAGGTAAATCAAGTATTACATCAGTTTTGTATTTTATACATTACCTAGGTTATTACCTGCTTACTTATAAATTCTTATTGTGCTCACCTAAGATTAATCAACTTTATTTAAATTAAATCTGTATTGTTGATTTTACCTACTTAATACCTATATGTATGATTACCATCATTTAAATTAAAAAGTCAATAGTAACATTTTGGGATGGATCGAGAGCATTCATATTGTCCATCTGATTTTTAAAATTATTCAAGGAACATCGAAAGACGTCAGATTACTAATCTGATTATCCATCAAATTTATTAAAGAATTCGCGAATAATAAGTAATTATCATTATTAATATAATTATAACCCTTTATTTTGAACCTTTACAATGAAAATGAATCAGCAGAGCTCTTCGAAAATAACTTCAACAATACACTGTCTAATCCACTGTTTTGATTATTTCATAAATCTAAATATTATTTAACAATATATCTATAATCTTTATCTATCTCGATATCTATATATCTATTAACTTTCTTAGTAGATTTAAAAAGTAACTCAACATTATTCCTTCTATAGAATATAAATAATACAACTTAAGAATGAAAATATATCTTGGACTTAATTGATAACTTCTCCACTGTTAAATATTATAAAAAGGAGCGTTTTAGATTTTGAATATAATATTCTAAACTAGTAATTTTATTCAAGGAAATAATTTGTAAATTGCAATTTATAGTTAAAAATCTAATTCTACACTTATATACTTACTAGGGTAGGGTTATTAGTAGGGTTCAAAAGTTGTTGCACTCCATGTTTTTTTTGGAGAGAGGTTTATTAGATTTATTATTAAGTAAGCTTTAAATAAAACATATTTTTGCATATTTAGCGATTTTGTAATTTTAAGAGCATATTTTTCAATTTAACATAGGTATTTGATGATTATATGTTTTAATTTGACATTAAAAATAAAACAATACTTTATGGGTACCAACCTAATATATATTTAATTAATTTACCCTTAGAATTTTTACCAGGTACTTATTATTGTATCATGTTTTATAAAATTCCATAAAATTTTCTGGGAATTTTCCATTTTCATCAATAAATACGTGTTTAGTAAAATACCTAATAAAATATGAAAATATTTGTATTTATAAAAATTGAGAATAAAAATGAATAGAAGTGCATAGGTATTTGTACTATTATAGGTACATCTCGAGGTACATGCATATTTAGTATTTTTTACGTGCATTAAGTTCTGAACCCTACTTATTAAGTGCCTAATAAATTATCAAATTTTCACCAGCGATTTATCAAATCTAACCTTCAAATTATTAATAAATTCTAAATTTTATATATATATATTTTTAATCAAAGTAAATGTAAATAAACCTATATCTTGCTTCATTGCCTAATTAGTTTCTTATTTATTTTGTTGTTTTTAATACCTACCTACTTATTTTATGTATGCCACCATCAAAATATGTGGAAATGAAAAGGCACTCGGTATGACATTTTGGAGCATAGCCAATATCTCATTCTGAATTCTTGTAGTCTTAAATATATCTTAGACTGATCAATGATATCTTTATATTAAACAGATTGAAAGTAGTTAGAGTGACTAAAGGTGATAATTTTCATTTAACAATTAAAATTGTGGCTCTAAGAATCTTATAATCTTAAATTATTTTTACGTTAAATATTTCTATTTACTTAAGATAATACTTTAAAAAAAAAAATAGTAATATTTGTTATTATACTTCATTATTTCATAATTGTGTTTAATAATACTATATTTTTAAATTTAAAAATGTCAATAAATTTCAGCTGATAATAAAATATTTTGAAGGTAATACTTTAAAAAATATTAATATAATAAAATATATATGTTACCAGTGCTGACGTTAATTAAGGAATAACTAGTCAAAAACAATATTTCCGATAAAATTAGACAACAAATGATATTGATTGGAAATAATGTTAATGACCATTATTTTCAGGCAATGATGCATTTAGAACTATTTACTAGGTAATGACAATAATCCCGAGCAATTTTAGACGTAATTCATAAAAATTTTGAATCAACTATTTGTTTGTTGAATTAGAAATGACCTTGTATTGTAAAATCGGTTTATAAATGTTGACAAATTGAAAAATTATCAACATTAGACATTAAGGTAATTCCCTAGTCATAGTAGTAAATAATATGTTAACAAAATATTCGATTTTTACAACATTGTCTATGTTGTCAGTAGAGCTGTATTAAGGGGGAGGGGCTAAGGGGGCATTTGCCCCTGGGCGCTACAGTTTACTAAAATCAAGGGATGTCTCAAGCTTGATAAATCGCTGTTGGTGACTTCTCAACTTATACTTATACGCCAAAAAGCTTAACACGGCCCTGGTTGTCAGTTTATACCTCTAGGCATTTATGTTATTACCTAATTTTTATCATTGGTGATACCATTTTTATTATTTTTTCTGCCGTTCCGACTATTTAATTAAATTAAATATTTATCTTATTTTTTTTTTCATATGGCACTATGTCCGGTAGTAGGCATGAAGGCCTAGTTCGGACGCCTATTTGGCAGAATTTTTATTTGGGCACCCGTAGGTTTCTGCCATGCCCCGGAGTGGGGGATGGTGGCACTTGTTCTACGGACACCGTGACTTGCCCGGAAAAAAATGTCGCCCGATGGTCAAGGATCGAATCAGGTCTGGCTGAGCCACAGCCAACGCGTTAGACCGCTCGGCCACCTCATCCCCATTTATCTTATAAGTTATAACAGTCCCTGATTTTATGACTTGTTTATTTTTTTGGTTTTGAAATTAAATACAAATTAAATTACTTGTTTATAATAATAATTTATATAATTTAATAATTTTAGGAAGAATTAAGATTTGAATCAAAGATGGTATTTATTTTATAATGGATAGTCCTAGTTCAACAACTGGTGGTCGTCGAAGGCTTCCCACTACACATTATGCTGAAGACCAAGCATTTGACCAAATAGCAAAAGAAGTAAGTAAATTGATAGTATTGTATTTTAAAACTTTTAATTTTAAACTATTTTTGCACCTTTTAGTTTTAATTTAGAATGTTTATTTTTATAATTTTATTTTTAATTATTTAAGGTAAGGATGTATATTATTATAATTATAATGCTAAAAGTCATCTCATAGTTTGATACTGTTATTAATTTTATCAACTTTATGTGCATTTAGATAATGCACCTATTCTAATGTTATAATATACGTTAAACAGAAATACAGAATATAATATAAATTGTGTATTATACATTAGATTAAAATACTATCACTACCTGCAACTGTTGGTTCTATTGTATGCATAGCAATTTTGTGTTATTTTGTGTTATTTTACAATATTTTAATTTTTTAGAGAGTTATAAGTACATATACTCTATTCAAAATAAGACCGTGACCCGGCGGCGACCAGTTTTTGTCGGGTGGCGGTCAGACTCCATTCATGAGCATCGATCACGTAACCGAGGCTCTGGTGGCTCCTATAGAACAAAAGCCACGCCCATGCGCACAACTCGGCCGCCTGGTCACGGTCTTATTTTGAATAGAGTATAGATACTGTGTAATTTATGAATGATCATAACTCGCCAAAATATCATTATTATAGTTTGAATTTATATATTTTTACATATCATTACTGAGTAGGTATATTTTGTAGTCTTATGAAAGGCTAGGTTGTGCAAGTAAAAAATATTTATAATTCATTCATAGACTAGATTTTTCTCTTACTTATTTAAGAATATTTCATGAGTAGGGCCCAGATTTATATGCAATGAAAATCTATAAAATATGCAGATTCATATCATAAATATGCAAAATTGTTTTTTTTTTTTACAAATAAATAAACTTTACAGTTTTGAGTAAAATATTACCCAATCTAAATATATGTGTAAAAAAGTTTATTTAAAAAAATGCAAATAAATTTTTTTAATGTCATACACAGGAGTTAAAGTGGGGGGGGGGACGCAGGAGGACTCGGTCCCCTTACCTCTGACGGCGGTTAAAAAGCGTCCCCTTTAACAAATTAGGATTTTATACATTAGACATTATACATAAAATTATATATGGAACGCTTAAAACTTTTTGGAAACATTAGTCCCCTCTGGAATTTTTTCCCACTTTAACCTCTGGTCATACAGTATGTGTACATATACTGTTGTCTAATTTAGTCGCGTAATTATAAATTTACCTATAAAATATCCAATATTTTTTGTTATTTGTCAATAACTTATTGATGTACATTATTATTGGTTATTTATAATCAACAGTAGGTATTTGTATAGATGTAAATGTGACTATTTTAATGAACAAAGATAGAATTATAATGATAATTATTGTAGGATATGCAAAATTGATGCAACTATTGAAAAATATACAATTAAAATGTATTTTCATTCAAATATGCAAAAATATGTAAAAAAAATTAACCATATAATCTACACATTATGAAATGTTGACATTTATAATCAAAATTATTCTTGGTGAATTGTAGAAGAATATGCATATAAATCCAAGCCCTAATCATGGGTTATGGAACTAAAGCACTAGGTGGAGACAACATTTTTGAGTGTGATTTTCTCTTAAGTTACTGTTTTCTTAATAAGGCGACTAATATTATAAGCAGAGAAAGTTTGGATACTTGTGATCTTAACCATAACATATTTTCCAATTTTTTTACAACATGTTTGGGCATCAAAAATTATATATGTATTGTAAGAGGTATACAATATGATTATGTTATAATTATGTACTCTCATTATTTCAGAAAGTATAAATGTTACTTGTTATTAAAAATCAACATTATTAAAAGTATATATATTTTTAAATATTTTTTACTCTTAACATTTTTTAATTTTGTTACTTTTTTGAATGACAAAATACAGTTTTAATTTTATATTCCAAAGCATAATATTATTTTAAGTATTTTAATACATAAAAATCAAATTTAGGACGTGTAGTTTATGTAACTAAAGTATTTAAAGTTTAGATGAGCAATGTGGAGTGGTATGTGATCACCCTGCAAAATGTTAGTCCACTTCTCCGCTCATCTAAACTTTAAATACTTTAGCTTTTCGTTTCTCAACCTTTTTAGTGTTGTAACTCCCAAAATAGTATAAAATATGGTGATAACTTTGCAACCCTCCCTATTGAATTAGATACAAATTTGAACAGTAAAAATATCCTATCATTAACCAAACAAAAAATACTATTTTGAACAACAATTTATAAATACCACGTGTAGTAATTTAAACTTGTCATAGATAAATTTTATGTTATATTTAAACTAGTGTTTTTTTATTTTAGGACCAATGTGATCCCTAGTGATCACGACCCCCTCGGTTGAGAAACACTGATTTAGCTACTTAAACTAATTTGTATATATCAGTAGGCTTAGATAGCTATTCTAGCTAGGAATGCTTTAATTAATAATAATAAAAAAAAAGCTACTTATACTACTCATCCTAAATTTGATTTTTATCAAAATACTTAAAAAAATATTCTGATTTCAAAAATGAAATTAAAACTGTATGTTAAATTAAAAAAAGTAAAAACTTAAAAAATTATAAGATGAGTGTCCTTCATTAAGTAGGACGACCAGAAAAAAAAAAATAGGGGACTTGATCTTTTTTTAATTTAACTGTCATTTATTTTGAATTAAATTACTAAATATTTAATGTCTTAATGGTAACTGTAACTTATAAAAATAATAAAATAATCTTTTTTGAATATTTGAATACAATTTAAAAATTATAAATATTTTTTGTTATTTATTAGTATTAACTACTGTCCATGAATAATATAAAGGCAAATATTCTTCAGATAAATATGCTTTAAAAGTTTTCTATCTCCCAACAAAACATTATGAATGCTGGGCGCTATATTAATTTTTATGATCTTAAAATAGTTTTTTTGTTGATCATATTTTTGAGGTAGTTAAAAAAAAATTGTTTACAAATCAACCAAGTTAGAGAAAATAATGTTTTTTAATTTCTAAGAATAATAGTTAATAGTTATGTTATCTAGGAAACACACAAATCCCATGCTTTAATCAATCTCAATTGAAACGCTGATCTTTTTGTGACAATCTGTGAATATCTTATTATTATTGGAGCTTTTAAAAAAAAAAATTTCAGAGCATTTCAACCTTGATTGTTAATTTAAAAAATAAATTATTTTATTACACACTTTTTTTATTAACTGTTCAAATTGACATCCGTTATTTGTTACTATGACTTGAAGTTTTTTAATCCAAGCATTCTTAACATTTTCTAATGTCTCAAGTAAGAAATTTTGGGACATACTGTATATATTTTGTAAATTTAATGCACATAAAAATAAAATTTGTCGTTAATTGTAGGCATCAAATTTTAATTACTTTATCTCCTAATCCTGAAGAGAATGCAGTTAATTATTATGAGCATTTTACAGCTGTAAATTTTAAAGTGGTTAAACTTCCTTCAAAATTAAAATATAAATACAATGCCTAAGAGATGCCAAGATAATAATCTTATATTTAAATTTTTTAATAGGTCAATTCTTTCTAATTTTAAAAATAACAGATTAAAATTTATTATTGTGGACTTAAAATTTGTTATGTTGTACATTTTTAAGATTTAAGCAACAAAATATCTTAATTGATTAAAAATTGTTTTCACTAATACTTATTTAGGTTTGCATCTTTACTGTATTTTATTGATTTTAGAAGTTTACAAACTGTGTAGTATACAAAATGCTATCTGGTGGTTTGTAAGGCCAAATAGTGGTTTGGTTAATACATTTATTTTTAATTTATCAATATTTGTTGTAGAAAATAGCGTATTCAGGTTGTGGCTATGGATGCATCATCCACATTAGTCGGAATCGCCAAAGCTATGAGTATGAAATTTAGACATTAGTTTTGTTTTGTGATGTAGACCCCCCCCCTTAGATAAGATATTTTAAAATTCAACTCCTACAAAGGTTAAAAAGGATGAAAACGAAAAAAATCACCTAGCCGGAACCACTGAAGCTACGAGTATGAAATTTAGTCAATAGTTTAATTTTATTATGCAAAAAAATCCCTAAGAAGAGATTTTTTTAAATTCAACCCCTACAGGAGTTAAAAGGGATGAAAATGGGTTCAGCTAGTAAGTTATATATATATATATATAAATGGATTTCTGTCTGTTTATCCTTTATGTATTCCAATTCCAATTGGTGGACCGATTACGACGAAATTTGTTATGGTTATAATTACAGTATTCATCCAAGCGTGGTTATTGGAAAAATGGATAAATTATGCACACATTGTAGAGCATTCAAATTTAAGAATGAGGCATCAGGTATGTGCTGTGTTGGAGGAGAAGTAAAATTTCCAGAATTACATACCATTCCAATTGCTGGACCGATTTCAACAAAATTAATTGGTAAAGAGATTTATTAGACCTATTAGCAGAATATATGCTAAGTTAAAAAGTGATAGGCTCAAGTACCATTCAATTGAATGTTTGAATTGTAAGACTTTTCTCGGTAATACGAATAAATTTACATCATGATAAACTAAATTGAATATTGAATATCGTTATAAGATTATTGTTTGGTATATTTTAACTGTTATGTATCTATATGTATAAAAATATACTGCTAGCATAATCACAAGAAACGAATTTAACTCACAGTTTGAGACGTAATATTATAAGAGGTAGAATTTTATAGGCATATTTGATTTCAAAATTTCTCCGATTAGAATGTTATCTTACAATTTGTCTTCGAAATATTAAAATATACTGATTATTGTTAGCCAATTTCTGGTCGTTACCCATATTGTTTATTGTTATATATAAACTGATAAAAAAAAATTAAACGTAACACAAAAAACTGCCCACTGGCGAAGCCTGGTTATTATTCAGCTAGTCATTAAGAGGAGGCGTGATACTCATATGTGTTGTCTTAGTCTTACAAGTGTGTAACATACCAATTTTTATGCTCAGCAGATCACGTTTAGCTATACGTTAGTTTGAAAATTGGAGTGGATTGACCTTTTATACAATTTAAAGACAAGAATATTATTTCGACGACCAAACTAACTTTTTGCTATATTTTAATTTTGAAGCGAGTTATAAGTATTTTAAGATGTACAAAAAATTTACTATTTTAAAATACTTATAATTCGCTTCAAAATTAAAATATAATAAAATGCCCATGGTCGTCTAAATAATATTCTTGCCTTTAAATTTTATAAAAGGTCAATCCACTCTAATTTTCAAACTAATGGAGCTAAACGTGATCTGCTGAGTGTAAAATTTGGTATGTTATGCACTTGTAAGACGGAGACAACATATATGTACCTATGTATCACGTCCTCTTAATATCATTTTTCCTGAAAATATGTACCCCTCTCCATCCTTCCCGTCGTATTAGAAAAAAACTTAGAGGTATAGTTTATAATATTTCTTTAACAGAAGTTTTAAAAAATAATAATGACCCAAGTTTTTTTGACGAGGTTGGGGGCAAAATATTTTTGCTCCTGAAATTCCAAAAAAATATGAAATAATATTTTTTTTGTAAATTATAATTATATTGTACTATTTTTTGTACATTATTACTGTTATCTTGGATCTATGAAAATACGTAGATAATTCATAATTGTCAACACATATCTTACGCATCGATACTTTTGCGCTAACTTCAAACTTTCATGTGTATTTTTTCACTGAAATTTCATAATTTTTTAATGTAAAAAAATAGGCGTATTAAAAACTTATATTATTATATTTTACCATCTTATTACTTTGTTTATTTGAAATTTAAATATTAAACACAATTTTGTACCATCTGGTACGTAATAAGCATACGTGATGAGTGGAATTTTGGGAGGCTTTGGTTTAGATTAGTTATTATTATTCGCGATTTTTGATGATACATAAATTTAGGGTGTTATATAACTAACTATATAACAATGATAAGTTATAATTGCTAAAACTTAATACCTACCTAACTACTTGTTTTACAATATTATATACGATGTATTTAAATTTATTAAATATATCTTTAAAAATATTAGGCCATAAAATATCACATTTTTCGTATAACATAATAAATTATTAACCATATTATAACGTTATCAGTTTATCACTTATCATGCATCAAATTTACTTCATCCGAGCACCTAGACCTGTAAGTGTAATATTTAGCTTCTGGTGCCCAACCGGTTTCCAGAGTTCGCTACGTACACCTAGTACGGTTATATTTTATATGCCGTATTGCTTCTTAATTTTTCATTACATACAATACTATGTTATATCAACAGGTGTGCGTCTGTGTACGTGTTTGTGTTATGTAGTTCGCATTCTTTTAGTTATATCTTTGTCGTTATTTTAGATGCGTTTTAAAATAATTTAAAATAGTTTTTATTTATTTATTTAAAAATAGACTATAGCATGATATTTAAAATACGTGGTAAACTAAGTCTCGTTTATCCGTTTATGTGTATTAAGCCAACTTTTTGAAGCATTCATATTCAAAGTAATACAAATCTATATCTGGTATTTAAACATTTATACTCCATCATCGCAAAGTTTAAAATATACTTAACTTTATAGGTTTATATCTAATATAAAATATAAATTATATTTAATAGATTTTAGTGTTGACTTTTTAATATTAATAAAATGTATTATGTTATAGTGTTAGTTTTCAATAATTACCTAAAAAGTACAACAAAATATATAAAATTGTTTTTACACTAAATTTCTGAATGTCAATTATAAAATGTTTTACTGCAGATAAACATATTAAACTGCATATCTTTTTTTTTATGTTTTAAAATAATTCACCAATATTTTAACATTTTATAAGTGGTATATTTTGGTTCCTAGTTTCTTCAAACTATATGTATATTAAACTTGTCAAGTTAAACATTAGCTTCATTATAGAATATTAAAACAATCAATACTAATCTAAATTTTTTGAAATCATTTATTCTGATCACTTTATGTATGTTTCGTATGTTTTAAGTAATTAAAAATATTGGTACTTGTGTTTGTATGCGGTGATCTAAGTATGAAAATCAGTGTTAATAGTCGACAAAAATAAATAATTTATAGATGTTATAATAAACATTTTTTATATTTAATATAAATAAATATTAAACTAGGTACCTATAATAATAATTAAATATCATATATTTTACCATTATCTTACAGATCATTGGATATTATCTTTGTATAATTTTAATTCGTATTATTATCCTAACAAGCCTCATATATTAAAATATCTCTAACTTTTACGTTTATAATATTGTCTTTGAACCTTTACACATTAATTCAAAATCACGTGATTTCTTATGAAGATTATCATACGTTATATCTTTATTTTATCTAAAATTTGTTTTAAACAAATATATTGAAATTGCAGGTAACAAAATAAAAATTAAAAAACTTAATTTTACTATTCTTAAAAAAACAACAGAATTGTACAATTTAATGTAAAAATATAAATACTTAAAATACTAAAATTGTAACAAAAAAAAATTTTTTTATGAACGTCTCACCAGCGTGTGTTCTCTGTCTCGCGAAAGACACGTTTGAGATCAACTGTTCGGTGTTCCTATTTTGTTAAATGAACTTTAATGATAGAGTAAGCTGATCTATTATCAAACTTAATGGTAAACACATATTATATTACCTATCTCATGATTTTCTACGTTGTATTAATTTTCAAGCGAGTTATAAGTAAGTACCTAAAGTATTAAAATTTAAAAATTCTCATAGGTTAATAATTTTAAAATAATTATAGTTTCGTACTCTAAAAAATTCATCCTTACTAGCTGTATATTGAACATTAGTTGAGGATATATCACAATTTTATAGTATAATATATGTGGTGACTTTTTCGAGAAATTCTCTGATCGTTCTCACAATAACTATTTTTCGTTTGTTTTTATGAAAAATTACTTTTAGTGTAGACTTGTCCATTATCAATTATTATTACTCATTACTAGTTTTTTTTTTTTTGTTCAAAAAAAAACCCCTCCTAACGATGTATATAATATATATATATGTAATAAACCGATAAGATATCAAATCAATATAAGGTATGTGACTGTGTACCTGCATGAGAACTTGAAATACTATTATTTTTTATTTCTTCGTATAAGTGTTCGTACCTATACATTTCTAACCCGATAAAAAATATTTCAAAGAAATAACTTTTGATGTTTAAAATACTGAGTTCTTATTTTTAATTTTTTAATTTTTGTCAATATACGTTATACAAACATATAGGTATAATAGGTATATACATACTTATATACAAGTCGACATACATATGTTAACATATATGTAGTTAAATATGTACGTCATACACTCATACATATCTACATATCGCTATGCATTTCTCAGAAATACATTTTATTTTATACACTTTGTTTAAAATGTATGTTTGTATTGCTTTTTATTATGTATACAGTACTTAGCTTTGTATACAGTTGTTGTTTAATAGAACTTATCGCGAACTTAAATTTATCAATCATCTTGATTCACAAGATAAACCGTTTTTATTTCAAAATATTTGCATAATTCAATTTGTTTTGTCGATTATAAGTCTATAATATTATAAAATAAAGAATGTCGTTATAACAAAAAAAAATTAATATCATTTTTATTTTATCTCGTGATAAATAAATTCAGTAAGAATTATCTGTAAGCATATGAAAGTAACTTAGGTATAGTATTTAGTATATTTTATGTTTTTTTTTCATTTTTTTTTCATTTTTAATCATTTTTAATCATGATAATTGTTTATTCATTAATTTATTTGACTACAACAATATGAACGTCAATTTAATGTACTATAATATACAATGGATTTTTTTGTTTTTTTTTTCTACATCCAATACCTTTTAAAAAACCCGTTACGTTTTTAATAATTTACTGTACCTGTATACCTATAGAGTAATTGTGCATATGTTATGAATTTTACTCGTATGTATAAGCCGTTAAAATTAATTGTTATGATGTAATACATATTGCTTAGGTATGTTTGATTACGTTTATTTTAATTCTGACTCGTTTCGACGCTAATGGTGGCCTAAGTGAAAAAATTCCAAACACATTAGTACTATAAGTAGTATATATTTTATCTTGTTAATATAACAATTAATAAGAAATATAGTTCATATAATTTGTTTTGAAAATAAGATTACTTATTTATGTAGGCATACTAAGAGTAGGTACAACTACAACTTTACTGTTCTTCAAATGCGTATTGCTACGTTGTTTATAACAACTGTGTATTTGAATTCAAATTATTTATTCAATTAAATTATTGTAAGCTACATACAGTTTAACCAAATATTTATTTTAACAAGTTACAATTATAAAAATGTCTATCTAAAGCTCAAAAAGTTTTTTATGGCAATAAATGTAGGTATATATTGCATTCTTACTTACGAATTAAAGTACTTAAACTGAAAGTTAGTAGGTATAAAATAAGTATAGACTCTCTCCCTATTATTATAGTCTTGGTAGCTACCTATAAAAATTAGATTGAAAAATATACTACGAAGATAACTTTTCAGCGAGTTGCCTTATTTTCAGAAGCAATAATTTCCAAATTTTGAACAGAAAATAGTGATGGTGGATTGGTGGTTACCTAGTTTGTGTTAAATTATACTTTAATCTTGAATAAATATGTTATAAACTTATAACCATTAAATATAAACTGTATCTCGATCAGTTATTAATTTTCATTTATTTTGAATGGCGTTGCAGTGACTTACTTGTATACGATTAATATTACTTTTACTTGTGGGCTGTGGTTTACTGCTACCTACTATTATCTATGAGTAATGTACCTGCTAAAGGTTTTTCCTTTCGTATATTTGACTATTCAATTATCGGATGTGAGACGCGTCATTATTTCGAGGCATAGGTATTATACTATTTATGTGTTTAAAGTTATAAATATTCGTTGTGCATACAATTTATCATTTAGTTACCTACGTAAAAAGTAACTCATAACTTAAGAATACTTTGAACTTTGAAATTCAAGATATGACTTATTTTTTTAGTTTGTCTAAATTAGAATTTTTAATTTTTTCTGACTCGCGAACGTATAAAATCTATTATAGTCACGTACTAACACAATTTATAAGCGATCCACTTAACCATCATACATAATAAATTTGTATTATGCAAAAATATAAAAGTACAATATTTCTTTGGTATTTATCCTAGTTACATTCATATGCACGAAATTAAGAGGACGCCACACCCATATTTTTTAGTTACAGTAAATCAATATAAATATAGACCATACAGTATGCCTTGGAGGCTTGGAATGAATTAATAATTTCAAATTTTAAAAAATATTTATTATTTAGCTGCCGTATTAAATTGTTCTTGTATATTAAACTTAAAAAACTGCACATTGTTGCATCGATAAGTAAATATAGTTTGTATTCATCCGTATATTATTTATCGGTAAATATACGGTGTACACTATGCTATTTAATTACTTATGTTCTTAATAAACTAATATAATAATGTACCAATAAAAATCTATAATAAAACTAAATGACTAATATGCTCAAGTGCTCAACGTATTAAAGGTGCACTAAGTGTGAGACCAAGACCACTGCAAACAGCTGATGTCTTGAATAAATTATTATATTTTGATGCATGTTGTATTATTTTAATATACGTGTTTAAATATTTGATATATATTAATTGTTTAAATACATAGTTGACATAGCCGAGCTTCTGATTTTTGAATTTAATGAATTGTTATTTGGTATCTATAACATAACCATATATACGTGTATAAAAATGTTACGATAGGTACTAGTACTACGATAGTGAATGTATATTTGTGAGTAAATCACATTCTGCCAGTGGTAATTAAGTTTATGACATCACCAACTGGTTTTTCTACTAATAGCTAATACCTAACCAATAAATTGTTTGAATATTTATTAGATTTTTCTGTTTTGTAGTCTGTAAACGTACATAATAGGAAACAATTGGTATACAAATATTAAGGTCACAAAAATATCTTTGAAAATTATTTATGGTAGATAAAATTATTGTTATATTAGAAGTAGTAGTAGTAGTAATAGCAGTACCTAGTAATAGTAGTAGTATTAGTATTGGTAGTAGTACTATTGTAGTAGTAATAGTATATTACCAATATTAAAGATAACATTGATCTGTTTCACTTTGAATTTTTCCCTATCGAACAAATATTAAATATTAAATATACCTATATAAAAATATATATATAAATGTAGCTTTTGATATTACCTACTTAATCTATTCGTTTAAATTGGAATAAAAAAAATGCAGTGCTTTTATTTTTAATATTATTATAATGCATAGGTATCCTTATGTATCTAACTATACTTAAAACGATTAGGTACTGAGCACTGGTAAAGGGGTAACCAACTAACATTTATTGATAAGAATAATAAATTATACTATTTTATTGACGGTCGAGAAGAACATGAACACGGATATTAAGTAGATATAATAATAGTTAAATATTATTACTTTATTAAAACTTTCAATTGCCCATAACTTATTATATTTTAGAAAACCAATATCAATATTAACTCACCTCACACCAAAATAAAGATCATACTTATGGTATGATATAGATATATCTGTTATCTATAGCTGTATAATTCAAGGTATTTCTTATATATTTTTTTAAAGTTTGAAGTGTATCATCGACTAAATATTCTTTCATTTTGTTGAAGTTCGAAATCTGGCAACCCAATTATTAGTTATAAAATGTAAAATACAATTAAAATGTACAATATTTTAATGGTCAGTTAACTATAAACACCTTTACTAAAATAAGTGAATTCTTTTCTTTTAATAGGATGTTAACTAACTATCTCCACTATACACATATATACATATTTATTTTCTCTCTGATGGACGCACGCAACATAAGTACCAAATTGCGTTTTGGCTGAACATTAGCTTTGATATAAAAGTTATTCGAATATCGATCTATTATAAAACTTAAAGTTAAAAACATTGCCTTTGTTTGTACTCTGGTATTTTTATGGTATTTTAAATTGTATGCACTATGCAAGTTTTGCGAGTAATACTCATATTTCTTATATTACATTTTTTATCATGTACAATTTTCCGTGCATAGTTACATGTATATTTTATCTTTTTAGGTCCTATAACCTTCGATCTCTTGTGATGACGAATAAAATTATACGTAATAAGTTAATTATTTGGAAGGACTAGGTACATAAATTGGGAAAATATGAAACATGAAAAAAATCTAGAATTGTTATTTTAATAAACTGTACATCAAGGAAATGATATAATAAAGGAAGGATATTTTCAAAGATTAATATTATAGTCTCAGAATGATATTTTTCTATATAGAACAGTAAAATTATAATGCGAAATCGTATTTTTCGGGAATAGTAGAATAAATTAATATATTTTTTTTAAATATTTTACCTCGTGAACATTTTCCGGTAAACAACCGTCCTGTCCTATCCAGTCCTATATGCTTTATTTTTTCTATTAATATAATGTTCGATTAATACGGATCCGCGTGGATAATGTACTCAAAAATGTTGTACAGATTTATACAGTCCTAAGCGATATTTTCCTAATTTATACTATTACTGTAAAATACGGTTCCGCGTTATTATTTTACTGTTTTGTATTTTCCTTTGTTAATTCTGCTGTTTAGAAAAATATCATTCCATTATTATACCATTCTTTTAAAGTATCTTTCACTAAAAGAAATCTAGTCCGAATAATTATCTACCTGAAAAGTACGGTTCCATATGAATATTTTCATCATTTATATGTGCTTCCAATTTTCGATGTACCATCATATATGTCGTGAAACTTTTGACTTTATTTTATTTTCAGCAAAATCGTTTTTGCGAAAAATCCAATAAAAACAAAATACGTTTCTGTTTTATAGCATCTAAAAAAAAAAAAAAAAAATGTTTATCTGGCTTTGGCTATATCTTCATTCTTCTACCTTTACTCATTTATCCTATTTTATAATATCAATTATGTGGTAAGCTATACAATATATTAAGTATACTTGTATTATGTTAGTACTTATATTTTGTTTTGATGGAGTACTTAAATGAACTTACTATGATATCACGGAATAATAATTATATTTAATATTATTATTGTTTTTTTTTTTTGCTCTTAATTAAAATTAAAATTTTAATTTATACTTAATTGTTAGTTTATTATTTATTTAGCTAAAGATACATCAAATTGAGAATTTAACATGAATATTACGCATGTATATATAAATCAAACTCAGGATAGTTTAAATGATCAACCATTAGATACTAAATTACTTGTCAATGTGCCTATTGAACTTAATACATCTAATTCTACGTTTGCATCAAATAAAGAGTCCTCATCACTCATTAACTCTGACAGTATTAATGACGATAGGGATGCGGTGGTGAATATCTTAAACAACGAGACTCCATATGAATATTCTAATGTTCTTCAATCGTCTCAATTGATACTAGATAATAATGAATCATATTCTTGTCACATATGTGTTAATAATAATGCCGCTCTAAATTCAGTATGTGACACTATTAATACTGATGCAATTCGTTCAGTATGCTGCAATGCTAATACAAATTATACTTATTCTTCGTCAAATGATGAGGAACGTTATTGTGGATATTCTATTGCTGATATCAATGATTTCGATGAGCTATCAGATAATATTTTAAATGATCGTCTAACTAGTCCACTTAGGGAAAAAATAAGGGTACAAACTAATGGCTCTAGTCATGACTATAATTCCAATGGTGATTCTGAAGCTGGAGGAATTGTAACTTTTCTGGACAAGCGTAATAATAAAGTACGTATTAGTATAATTATGATTAACTTGCTGGTTACTTGGATAGTAAATTCTAATATTGATGTTAGACTTTAAAACTAGTTATTTTATTTTACGTTTACATTTTGTTCGTTTTTTATGTTTACTAACAGTGTATAAGTACTGCACATATATTTTAGGAAGTACGTGATGTGATATTCATATAGTTAAACTGTTTATCGCAAATATTTAAAATATTAAAGATTTTTTAATTTAAATATTTTTATTTTGTTTCAGGCGGAAGCTCGTCTAGCTGCAAGACGTCAAGCTCGTGCTGAAGCTAGAGAAATTCGTATGCGAGAGATTGAACGGCAACAAAAAGAAGCCGAAGAAAATGCAGACAAAGCTTTTGACATGCATGCAGCAGGCAAGTAAAAAATAAACTTTCATATCATTCTCTGTATGTATGCTGTTCTTATTAGGCATAGGGTATTTTCTAACTCACGTTAGGTATACCAGATTTTGTAGGTATCTATGCTACTTTTAACAGTACATTTAATGTTGCTGAACGAATATTGTTACTAAATAGTAAATACTACAAATATAGGCACAATTCATTGTCTTTATTCTAAACTATACTCCTATTCTTAAATGTTTTCCAAATTTTGTTTAATGGATGTTACATAATCCAAAATCAATGAAATACGTTGTTCTACCCTTAACACACCGAAAAAAATATTCAGCCTGTTCCAAAATCTAAGAAAGATTCTTCTAAGAAAACTAGTTTAATATTTGCTTTCAGTTAAAAAATTTGACCAAGTAGTCAACAAGTATTGGATGTCATCGAAAACTTTTTTGAGCAAATATTTTGTATTTTACTCATTGCATATAGTTCAATTACAGGGAGACAATTTTCCAGAGCCATATATTGAAAAAACTTTCTCATTCATGGACAATTTTTATTTGATTTGTCAAATAGTTACCCAAATTAGAACTTATATTATACGATACAGAGAATAGCCTTTGTGCGTGTTTTTAATCGTGTACGTTAGATATGACTTAGGTTTGGATTTCGGAAAATATTAGCAACAATCTAACCTAACCAAACAAAACAGTTTGCATTTTGTCCCATCGGACAAATCGTATTGCGACGGAACAGCATGGTCATAATAGACATCGCATTCGCCGTATTCATTTAGGACACTTAAATACATCATAAAGTATCATAAATAGCATAAGTAAACATAACATTATTCATAATAAGTAACATAACATTATTCATAATAGTAACATAAAATAAAACAATTTTCATAATATCATAAAATATCAAGGCAACATAATTAATAACATAATACATAATTAAATCATAAATATCATAAAGAATGACAAATTTTTTTTTTTTAAAGATTATAATGATCCAAAACAAAGACAAAAAAATGATTTTTTAATTTAATTTAACATCTTAGTCCTTGGTTGTAAAATTACATAATTAAATACCTTCGCGCCTTTTGTCGTATTAATCAATTACTCTAAAGACAGGTTTATTCGATTCACGTGGTTCACACGCCTTTTCTATTGTCCAAAGCATTTAATTACCAATATGAATTTATTGAAGAGCGCTACGCCGTACTTTGTGTGTGTCCATAGTGTTGCCAAACGCCAAAGTGACGTTGGGGTTGAATTTGAATATGCTAGTTTTGGTAAGATGTGACTTAGCTTCGCCTACGGACTCCTTTAAGTTAATAGAAGGTTCCTCTTAAGTTTTGTTTTAGTCATTTCGTAATATTTAAGATACGTAACTATACACTTATTTTATAAGCATCTGAAGTTCAATTTTGTCAAAATGTGTCAAATTCTCTAAAAATTGCAAATTATTTTGTAGTTAAATATTTAGGAAATGTATAGCTAACCTTGAAAATTTAATGTAAAGTTCTTCATAATTAGTTCATACTTACTTAAATCAATAATTCTCAAAAATATATTTGCACAAATTTTCTTCATTAACATTTATATAATTCAAATAAATGTAATAATCAGGGTTCTTAATAAGTTCATGCCCTAAAAAATGACTAAATAAATATTCTTTTATGCACTAAAAACTGGAAAAATATGCATTAACAATCTTTAACTATTCACAAAAAAAATGTATAAACATTTTTTGATATACTAAGAATTATAAAATGTAGTAAAAATTTAACTTATAAAACTCTGCAGTTTCATACAAAAATAAAAATAAATTTATAAAATACTAAGATTTTGTAAACATGTTTGGAAAAATAAATAAGAATTAATTCAAGTGTTTATTAATTTAATTTTTTTTAAACTTTTATGAAAAATGATTTTGCTTAATTCACATGAATTTACATTATTAATATGGCTAGTAACTCCAAAAACTATATGCCTTGACACCCAAAATATGCAGTATTAAATATTAAATTTTTATTGTCATTGTTATGAAACGGATTTGTATCTCACTTAGCATGTACATGTTTTTTGATGTAGCAAAAAAACATAGAAATGCATGAACTTACGAGCCCTGGTAATAATGTGTCACTAAAGTAAATTAAAGAATATTAAAGAGGAGATAAATGAAAATAATTTTTAATTTAGATTATTATATGCAATTCTATAAGTATTTAACTAACTAATTTTTAAGGTTATTCATTTTTATTTATTTGAGTACCACTTTATACTCTATTACATATTGTTTGGTTTGTGATAAGTGACACTTCAAAGTTTTATGATTAAGTTCCTGTAATTAAATTATTATTTGATTAAGATATAAAATACTTTGTTTAAATATTTAGGTATGTTGAACAATATTTATTATATTATTTAAATTTATCTTTTAGATGGATCTATAGCAAATCGAGTATCACGAGTAGCTGCTAGTACCAGTCCTAGAGCAGCCAGTTCGGTACATAATACTAACAGTTACCAATCTAGTCGACGTAATTCAGTTGATTCTCTTGATGAATCTACTCCTAACTTTCGAGATTTTAGGGTATGACTGAGTTGTGTGATTCTAAATATTTCAAGAAATAATTAATAATCAAATTTTTAGATGGAATTAAAAGACTTAGAAGAAAAGTTTCGAAAAGCTATGGTACAAAATGCTCAACTTGACAATGAAAAGGCAGCTGTCACATATATGGTAGAATTGTATAAAGACAAGTACACCGATATTGAAGAAGAACTTATGCATATAAAAGTATTTAGAATTATTTTAAAGTTATTAAGCATTTTTTTTTTTAAATATTGTTTGTTTAACTTATTTTTAGCGAGAACATAAAGAAAGTTGTAGGGAAAACGAAAAATTAAAACGTTTATTGGCTACTCAAAAACTAGAATCTATAACACTTCAACAAGAACTAGAAGAACGTGATAAACTTATTGAGGTAAATTAACATTATAATCTAATGTTTGATTAAATTTTTTTTTTTTGCCTACATTATTAGTTTTTCCTTCATTATTTTACTAATAATATTTTAATAACCAAAATTCTTTTGGTAAATTTTTTTTATAAGATTTATATTCTTAGTTAAAAATTGGGTAATTTTTACTATACTGCAGTATTATTTCGTCACTACCAGTGAAATTTATTCAATGTTAACAAATATTAATTTAAAGTTACTTGTAATTAACTTTGAACAATGAAAAAAATTATCAAATCAGTATTACAACAAACAATTATTACTAACCACAACCAAAATAATATGATTAATTTGGTTCAAGCAATTTAAAGAATAAATAATTATAATAATTATAATTTTAGGAAAAAGGATTAGTAATCATCAGCACAGAACAAGAATGTTGGAGTGAGAGTGACCAATGCAATACTAAAATAAAACGTGCTTTAGTTTCTGTCGAAAATGCTCAATTGTTACAAGACGCAGGAGAAGGCTGTTTAGGTATGTATATAAATATTAAATTAGATATATTATTAGTTTTTTTCACTCTCTTATTTAATTGGTCAAAGTATTTAAATGTGGTTATTTGTATTGAGATGTAATACCTACAAAATATAGGTCAAATACTCTAGTCAGTTAAACTTATTTATAACAAGGTCTCGGAACTTCAGAAGTTGTAGGAGTTAGCAGATCAAGCTAGAAATCCATTCTAAATAATAACAAGTTTAAAAATCGAAAAATTGAAAATGTTTATTTTTAAGAAAAAATTCATATTTTTTAATGTTAACTAAAAAAAAAAATTGTTGTTTTTATGTTATGATTTATGTTGTATTATAATGAATTACACAACTTGAACTTAATAAATATTTAAAATATGTATTTTTATCAATACAATTTTGATACCAGTTATATTTTTTAGTCTGCTAATTAAGATCTCAACTTGCAACCAGTTTTCCACTTATAAAATCTTTATATTTCATTTATTTAATAAAACAATCTTTAATTCAGTAATATTCAATAATAAAACAATGCTAATAAATGTTAAAATGTTAATACATATTTTATAGTTTTATTTTTTCTTATTTTGTAATTATAGAAAAAAATCTACTTTTTTGGTCTATTTTAGCTCTGATATACAATACATGATACTAATAATTCTAATTTTATTTTAAAAAATATTGAGTAACTACTTAAAAAAACTATTTAGAAATTAGCAATATGGTATTACTCTGCATACGATACATATACAATGATACACTAAATTATTAATAATTTCTGCTTCAATATTTGTGGCCATTAGCATTAAATTTAATATAATACTAAAAAATACTTAAATATACATATAAAAATGAATAATTATAGTTATTAGTTTTGAAATCTTATAATAATTGGAAAAGTTGTGTTGCTTTGAAAAAATGTATGGTGCTTACTTCTTTGTCTGGATTATGACCAAGATTTGTTTCAATATCATAGCTTAAGTTCAGTTCTTCTCTTGTATATATATTCTTTTTTAAATCATTTATTGATATAATTTTTTTGTGATTATTTAGATGTACGACTCAAAAAGTTTACTGAAGAACGCAACAGCTATATAAATGAAATTAACCAGCTCAAATTAGAGTTGCAAGAGGCCAAACGTCATAGTGATAACCATTACAATGGTACAGACTCAGACGATTTAGAAGATGCCCAAAGTAAGAGTGTCAAAGTGTTAATAGTAATTTAAAAAGTAATAGTAATATATTTTAATGATTCAATTTTTTTATTTTTTTTATAGAAGAAACTAATAAAGTTCTTAGTGATTATAAATTCAAGTGGCAAAAGGCTGAACAAGATATTTCTACATTACAAGCAAATGTAAATTAATTAATTAGTACTCATTATTTTATTTACTATGTTAATTTTATCTGACATTGATTAACATAATAATATTTAATTTCAGGTTGCTAGACTTGAGAGTCAAGTTATTAGATATAAAACAGCTTCTGAAGCATCTGAAAAAGCTGAAGATGAACTAAAATTGGAAAAACGAAAACTACAGCGTGAGGTATTAAATTTTGTTTGCGAAATATTTTACATTAAAACCTTTAAATTAAACATATAATGTATAGTATGATAATATTTATTTTATTAATAAATAGTGATAAATATATTTAATTTAACATTTTACTTAACCTCAACCTTTAATAAATACATAATATAGTAGCTAAATAAATAATAATAATTTATAGTATTTTTTTTTACTTAATGGACATTTTATTTTGTTTTAGCTTCGAGAAGCTCAAGCCAAAGTTGAAGAATTGGAGACATCCAATATGCATTTGTTAAAACGCTTTGATAAATTAAAGAATGCCAAATCTAGTTTATTAAAAGATTTATAATAGACTATGTTATTCTCTACCGAACAAAATTAAAAGTAATCTGAAAGTACTAGAAAAGCAACCATTCATATAATTTATTAATTTTATTTATTTTATTAGATGCGACTTGCTGTAGAATAATTATACATTCATCATCAGTGTCACATCGCACAATTGATAATGGGAAGATGTGCAAAACAGGACAAGAAACATAAAATAATTTACAATATAATTAATTAGTATATAATTTTTAAATAATTAAATTTATATTAATAAATATTTAATAACAAAATACTAATAATTATAGAAAAATATAATTACTGTGTAAAAATTGTTTTATTTTAATTGAAATTACAATCTAACATTATCATTTTATAACTGTTTTATTTTATATTAAGTATATTTAATTATCATTTTATTTTGAAATAATAAAATTCTTTATTTTTGTTGAATTTACTATTGTTCCAAAGCTATCAACCAATCATCCAACTTTTATTGATGGTAAAATATGTTTTTATTATTAATTCTTCTATATAAGTTGAACCTTATTAAATCAATGTAAGTTGCTCACTTTATGTATAATTTATTATTGAATATTTTGTGTAGCATATGTTCTATAGATAATCAACTGTAAATTTTAAATTTACTTTTCCTAAACATGAATTTTTATAAACATCATTACTAGAGCCCGGATTTATATACATTTGCATGTTCGTACTAAGTGTGCACAGGTCTATGGGGGTTTAAAATATGGTTCATATCACACCGAATATAAATACCAAATTTTATATTGCATATTTTGCATATTTTGAGGGTTTTTGCATATTTGTTCATAAATGCATATGTCATGCATATTTAATAGGTTTTTAATAAATAAATAATTTTAATTTACAATAAATTTTGAAATTATCTCAATGTATGAGAATATGAGATCGGAGCACGAATAGATATGATCGGTATTAACCATAGACCTTATTACTAGTATATAGACCTTATACTAAACATACGTAGTACGTACACGACTCGGGTCCCGGCATGCCATGTTGTTATCATTCTATAAATAATCACATCATGTATTCGCGTATCGTTATAGTCGGAAATTCCCGGCCGATCGTACGTCAATGTATTTGTCCGCGGTAGTGAATGTTCATACCGTTTTTAAAAAAAAGACAAAATGCCAAAAACTTAAATTTTCAAAAATGTTATTTTAAATGATTTATATTTTTTTTTAAGTTTTCTATTAGTTTTTTAAGAGTAACTTCAAATGATCTAAAATATTTATTTTATATCATATGTATATATTTTATTATAATATTTATTTTATTTATAAATGATTTGAAATAAAGATCAGTGGATATAATCATTTTTTTTTTGTTTTTGATAAAATATTAGAATTTTCTTTGGTGTAAAAGTGTGGTTTTTTTTAAAAAAAAAACCACATTTTATAAGTGTAACATAATGCATATAATTGCATATTTAGCCACTTTTTCTTTGCATATTTGACACTTTTTTAATGCATATAAATCCGGGCTCTAAATTCATTACATTATAAAAACATATAATCTAATAATCAACATATAATCAATACTATGTATACTTGAACATCTTGATTAACAAAATTTGTATGTATATTGTGTTTATTTTATTAAAATTATTTTAATTACTCTATAGTAGTATGAATTTGTAAATAGGTATCACGTCATGTGTTAACAAAACTTGTCTATTTGCTTCTCTTAACAAGATAAAATTACCAATGATTTATTTATTTTATGCTAAAAAAAGAAACCATTTGACTTCTTTTTAAAATATTCTCTTTAATGTTCCTATCTAATACTGAGATAAGGTAATAAAATATTTTAAAGTTAAAGTTTGCAATTTTGTAGATTTATTTTACTATATGAGTTTTTAAACAGAAAATAAAACAAGGTAATTTTATTTTGTTTTTCATTTATTTACTTTCCAAGTAAAATTAATCAACTATCATACTCGGTTTCATGTAATACTAAACTCGGGCTAAAATGTGTTGCTTAGGTACATTTGATTTTTCAAGTGTCACTTAAAATTAGCTTAAATTAACACTTAAGCAATTTTTTGTCATGGCAAACAAAAACCGATCTATCTAGGTATTTGACGGTCTAAGTTGCTGTGTGAGTCTATTATTATATGAGACATAATATGTTCTATGTAGTTAAAGCTATGAAGTATAATATATAAAAATTATAACATAACATGTTGTATTTATTAAAAGTAATATTAACAAAAATCATTTAGCTTAGTTTATTATTTAATTTTTTATCATCATTTACAATTAAAATTAAAATTGTTATTTAAAAATATGTATTTACTACATTAAAATATAATAAAAACATTAACTTCTCCAAAATGATGGTAACGCCTTTTACTACTTATTACATTTGATTTAAAGGACTACTAACTGACAAATGTTTTTGTTAACAAACATAGATAGTTACCAAGTTTATTTGTATTAATACTTAACAATGAGCGTATGTTACCATCTCAAAGTTGTGTAGTGATAGTGATTTGTCTGAAGTGATTGCGATTGACTTTAAACAACAATTGGCACAATTTATCTGTAAATCCTAAAGTCAATGATATCACTAAGACAGTAAGACGGAATTAGTAATGCTAAAAAGAAAATACCCCCTACACATTGCCTGTTCTATAACATTTCGTGTTCAACCTTCCCACACCCTCCAATCGGGTACATGTCCAGTCCTGTATTATCTAAGTCCGTGTGTGAAAGACATAAGCGACAGAATGAAATAGGAAAAAAAGTCATATCTTTCACAAATGCCAAAACCGTATCGTATGAAAGCGCCAAAATCCTAGGCGTAGGCCTAATAGATATTAAATTTAAAACTATTTCGTCATGTACATTATTGACAATTTGTTCGATGAAATTAAACGATTTATCAAAATTGTGTATACCTTTTTGGCGCTTATGCCTTACAGTTTTTGGCGTAATTGAATTGGTAATCGTTCAAAAAGTCCGGTATGGAAATAGTTGGACAAAAAGTCCGGATTCATTTTTTGATTGCCGGACAAAAAGTCCGAAAATACAAAATTGTCTAATTTGTCATAATTGTGTAATTATAATATTTTATATATATATATTTATTTTTTATTTTTTTATTCTTATTATTTCTTATACCTACTGCCTAGTTTACACGTTGCGCAGTACTTGTCATTAGTGCTTGTCACTCGCACTATGACTAGCTACTTATTGTCATTTGTAAATAGAACGGCGTTCTATTCACTCGCACTCCCGGTTTTACTAATACTAAGCACTATTTTTTCTGTTCACACGCAATGTGTGAGTGCGAGTGACAAGTACTAATGACAAGTACTACGCAGCGTGTAAACCCGGCATACAACAGCAATCCACTGGATTATGATCTTTAGATAACATATTATAAAACATCGATAATAATTATAATGATAATGAAAATAATGATTTAAAATGAATTATATGTTTTAAAAAATTGTCAATACAAAAATTGATCCAAATATAATAACAATAATATTTAAAAAAAAAAAGTTATACGTCTTAAAAATCTAGTCTACAGTAATAATAATATAATAATAATATTTTTTTTTTAAAAGGTACCTATACGATATATTTACAGATAGGTATAAATTAACAATTTGATCTACGCATTACGTTTGCCAATACAATAATAATTTAATCTACATTATTACGTTTTCTTAAGCAATGACCTACCTTATTTAAAAATGCTGCTATTGTTAACTCGTTATTAACAATCATCGAACATAAATATTGTAATTTTACATTTTTTTCTGATCCATGTTTATTTTTTCTTACTGGTTCCATATTATGTAAAGATATTTTAGCTTTATCTACCCCCACTTCCTCCCGAAATTTATTAATCAGCTTCCAGATTGTTGGATGCCTATGCCCGATTAAATGCGCAAACCTATTGTTCCAGCTTTCACAAATATATTATTTGTACGGTGTCTGAAGTGTAATGTAGCCAATAATCAAAAATAAGAAGAAATAAGAAAATATAAAAAAAAGTAGGTACAATGATATCATAATAATGTAATAAAAGTATTACAATTACATTTTTTAAATAAATAATAATTATATATGAACTGACTATATACCTAACCTACATGGCTACATAATGATATAATATAATATAAGGTACATTATAATTATAATTATAAATGAAAATTGAATAAACAATTTTGTATTATCAGGACTTTTTGTCCGACAATCAAAAAATGAATCCGGACTTTTTGTCCAACTGCTATTTCCATGCCGGACTTTTCATCCGGGAATCAATTAAGTGATATGTAATTTTTGTATCTTTGGCGGCACTATGACATCTTTCTTAATTTGACGAACAAAAAGATCAGGTAGCTAAAAATCCGTGGGCCACACAAATATTTATATATAGGTGTTACAATTTTCATTAATAGATAACTAAATTGTTCATTAATTTAGACAAATGGATAGTGATACACGTTTGCGTACATTTAACTTTTTTGTGACTCGTTAGCGTACAAATGTAGGTATAACAATACACAAAATCTTGAATACCTACTTACAATAAATGACCCAAATGTCGTTTGCGTTCATAAACTATAAAAAAATTCATTCGAAATTTGAATATTGATGGTACTACATGAAAAAAAAATGACAAGCACTAGCAATAGTCGTGCAAGCACGTATCCAGGATCAATTTACAGAGGGGTGGGGGGGGGGGTTTAAAATATTTGAAGTCCGCCTTCCGACAAGATTGCGATAACATATTTTATAAATATATAACTACTTTAAAAATTTCTGAGGGGGGGTTGTACCCCTAAATCCCCCCCTATTAACGAGTCTGAAGTCATGGCTCGATATCATAAATATTATACGTTCAATTAAACAATAGGCCAAAAGCATATACAATATATACATAGTATGCACCAAATAAGATAATTCAAAACGTACCTAGCCGAAACATTCGGTGGTCGTTAATAAATAATAATACATTTGTCTAAAATCGCATTTTCATATCAATATTAGCCACAGCAGTCAACAATTTACAATATAAGTCAATACTATACAACGAGATTTAATAGTTGGACGCAAACGGTTCAAAATTATTCAGGTTAAAATTTGTATTACCTATATCTATTGTAGTTTTGACGTTTTTCGATGTACTCAAACGAGTTGTCAGTTTCCAGGTGAAAAATTGTGTGCTGTAGGCATATCCGTGATATAACCTTTGATTTAGAAAAAATTTAAAATAATATTATTAATCATGTTTTATTTTTAAAAAACATGTTTGATAAAAAAAAAATCACCAAACCTGAAACATTGAAGTTATGAGCAGTGTTGAATCCAGACAATTTTTCTGGTGGGGGCTCACTGTTTTTTCATTTGTGAATGGTGTTACGTCATTTTAGTATTATGAATTATTATCTATTAATAGGTAGTTATTCTTATTACAATTTATAATTTAGACATTTCAAATTTATATAAAACTACAAAACAAATTTTTAAATCAATCTAAGGTTGTCACACATTATTAGTCATATTACTTATTATTATTATCATTTATTGCAATTCAGAAATTATAAATATTTAAAAAGTTATAAAACTAATTATTAATTTTTAAGGTTAATCTAAATTCGTCACATATTATAAATTGTATTATTATAATTTATTACAATTCAGAAATTATAAATATTGAAAAAATTACAAAATAAATTAGAAACTTATGAATTATTTATTTTTAAATTAGTATTGTGCATTTAATAGGTGCATTTTGTTGATAGTCAGAAAGTTGTAATACCTGGATTCAACACTGGCTATGAGTATGAAATGAAGTCAATTAGTTCATTTCATGATCCAAAAAAACCCTTAGAATGGATTTTACAAAATCAACCTAAACAGAGGTTTAAAGTGTTATATGAGTATAATATAAATATAATAAAACAATAAATATGTCCTTGTTTTCAATAACTTATGGCAGTGTATCGGTTATCCAATTTTCGTTGGACAAATGGTTCAATTTAACCTGAACATAGTGTAAGAAAAGCATCATTAGAATTAAAAAAAAATAATGTAATAAGACACTATAGATTGAGAAAAAGCAAAATTAATCGAAAATAAAACAGAAATAACTGAATAGATTAATATTTTGAAAAATCAAAAAATAATGTTTCTTCATTCAAAATAAGATATTATGATTTTAAATTATTTACTTAATATTTAAAATATATTTATAAAATTTATTTGTGTAAGATTTAACTTTAAATTAATAATTATCAAAAAGAACAATTTTTAAGATTGTACTATGATAATATATCTAGATTTTTGTATGTTTTGCTCTATTTATATTTAACTGAAGTTCTGTTACTATATAGTTTCCTCTTGATATTTCATATTATTTACTCTTTGTAGAGTATTATAAAGTTAGTAACAAAGTTGTAACCTCAATATGTTGAACAGTTAAAAATATAATATGTTGAGCACAGCATGTTTTTATTATGTATAAAATGTCGTTATGTAGTAGTAAAATGAACTTGTAATAATTAAATTAAGAAATGTAGTTATTATTTAATATCAGCATTAAATATCAATCCTTGCTCACCTATTGTCTTTGAGACATTACACTCTTTATCTCTGTTTTCCTTGCCATTTATTGGTTTTATTCAAGTAAACAGATTGAAATATCATATTTTAATTAAATAAAGGTTACATGAATATAAATTATTACAATTAAAAAAAAGGTTCAAATATTGCAAGCAAATTGAAATATAGTAAAAAATACTAACATACAAAGAAACAAAATAGTAACTAATTAAGCTTTATTATAATTCACTAAAATAAATAATATTTCATTAAACTAAAAACAACAAGATTTGCTGTTGCAAGAAAAAAAAAATTATATTTGCACAATGGGCAGTAATTCTTTTAAATTTAATATGCTGATTTATTTCATACTGAATATAATACATTAAACATTTTATGAACTCATAAACTAGTTCTATTATGTTGTAATAACTATGCAATAATGCTCCAAATAAGTAAAATAAAATTTGATCTTTCACACAATTTCAGTCAATTAAGTGTGATATGAACACATTTCAAACCACGTGTATTTTTTTCAGCATAACAAATCCGCAAATACATATACTTTTGGTGTCTAATTAAGAGTTATAAATAAATAGTCCAGAAATTATAGTGCTAGTCACAAAAAAAAATCAAGACAAAAAATTCAAATTCAATTTATTAAAAAACAAATATTGAACAAATGCATAGATATATTTCAAACTGTTGATTAAATAAATAACAAACATTATACTTTAATGTTTTTTTTTTTTTAATCTGAAGTGAAAAAAATTACATGTAAAAACAATTTACATATTATCTTATTTCAAAAATGTATATCGATTTTAAATTTAAAACATCATTTCAAAACTAATATTATACGTGTCCTAAAAAACTGAATACATTTTCGAAGTAATCCAAAAGATTTCTGAGAGAGAACAAAATTAGAAATATTTTTTTAAATTCATTTTTAATGTTATATTAAAAAATATACAATATTATACACACATAACAACATACATCAAGCATCAAGTTGAACTAATTGTTTTCAAAATAATTTATATCAAGTCACTTTAGCTAAAAATAGTTTTCTCTTAATATTACTTACTGTAAACAATTGAAACAATAATACCTTTCATTCAAAAAATATAATATATAATATAATATATTATATTCTACTTACCACAAATGAACAATTTATATTTTTTTATTAGATGTAACAAAAATATTTACAATTTGTATCAATTCATAATAATTATATAATTAAATATACAACTACTTAAAACTATTATTATAGACTAAATCTAATCTCTAAAAAATAAATAAGGATTTATAGAAAAAAAAGCTTCAGCTAGTTCAATATTATTAATACCCTGATGAACGATTGCTTCAAAGTTTATAAGGTATTTGATAACAATAACATATCAAAATGTACTAATAGAAGAAAATCTAAATTTAAGCTTAGTCATTAAACAATAGTTATTTCATCAATGATAAGAATATTCTAATACAATTAACAGTAATTAACTTAATAATTAGGATAATTTTTTGATTAAAAATCTACTTTGGTATAATCTGATTGATTGTAAAGATTTATGATCACTCATAAATTATTAAGGTGAACAGTTATTATAGTAAAAGTTTTATGTTGGTATAATAAATCATTCAAATTTGTTAAATAAAATAATTATGCTCAAAAATTGTAGCGATGAAAGTTTATGCAGTTTTTTCAATGAGCAGTTTTGTATATATATATATATATATATATTTATATTTTAATTCAAAAAATTCAAATGAACGCTAAGTTATTATTAGCTTCATCATTGAATAGATTTTTTCCAGGATAACAATTAAATTATAATAATTTAATTACATACATTTATAATTTTACATAGATAAATATAAATTATACAACACAAAACATTAAACTAAACTTAATTATACGCGTGTCCAAATTGAATGTAAAAATATATAACTATCATTACTAAAAAAAAATATAATAAACATAGTCATCTTTATATGATATTAAGTAATAACGAAGTAAAAAAATGATTAAACATATTATAAATCTAAAATACACATGTGTATATAATATATCAATTTATAAATATACATATACATATATTTATAGATATACATATGGTAGATCAGTTTTTTCCCCCATAATACTAATACAGAAAATGGGAAAACACACACATATATACACATAGACATAAAATAATAATAATAATAATTAAAACCATTATGAGTGTAAAATAAAAAAATGAATAGAACTAAAATCTACCAGATTTTGGAAGGAAAGTGTTTAAGCATGGATTAAAATTGTTGATAGGCGGAGTCAGATTTAAATCATCAATTACGTCAGCAGTAGTACTAGACACCTATAACATAAATATTATAAATTATAAAATATAGGCTGATACTAGATTAATTAATTTATTAGAACATTGCTATGTAATAGTTGGTTATGACTAGGAAACGGATTTAAATGCTCTAAAAAACAAGAAAAATGCCTTATAAAAATATGATTTAATGCCTTAAAAAAATGCTTTAACATCAAAAAATGCACTAGAAAAATGCCCTAAAAAACTTTAAAAATTGGTTTATATTCAATAAAAATAAAATTTTGTATTTAAAACTTATAAAAACACATTATTATAAAAAATCTAATAAAAAATATTTAAATACAATACAACCTTAATTAATTAACTTTAGATAAATAGTTTATCGTATCCATCTCTTATCTTTACCTTAATGTGGGTAATAATCTGTTGTAACTTGTATGTATATATTTTGTGTCTACACGAGTCAACAATAATTTCGTAATTTCGTAACATAATACACGTGTCAACAATAATTTCGTAATATAATACATATTTAGGTATTTTAATTTTTTTTTAGAATGAATGTGGAAAAAATGTTGAAAAAATGACTTAAAAACCACCAAATGCACTAAAAATTTCAAAAATGCTCTAAAAATACATTTAAGTCTTAAAAATGGAAAATAAATGTTACATTTTTTAATTCTTTAATGTATGAAATGAACTTTTTGCTTGGAAACCTATGTTTTCGGACATTCAGAAAAAAATGCAATTTGCATTCAAATCCGTTCCCAAGTTATGACAATTTATACTTAAACTTTTATAAAAAATATTAAATCATAATGTACATTTTAAAATAATTACTATTTAAATATAATTTATATAGTACATTCTATAGCAGTATAATTTAGTCAGTGCAAAACATTTTTATTTATCCAAATTTATTTTAGCTGATACCTAGCTCAAACATTATAGTATCGAAAATAGCCAAAGATTAAGCACAGATGATGTTTTTAACCTTAATTTTGATAATAAGTAAATTCACTAAATAGTTATAACCAATACCAATTACACAGATAGTGTGATTAGAATGATAAAACTATTTAGAATTTTAACATTTTTGAAGCTGTATGACTCACAAGTAATTTAAACTATATTTATTTATTTAAATATATAATTTATGAATTGTTGGTCAAAACAATTTTTATATTGCAAGATTTGCTTCCATTATTAAAAGATTAATAACAGATATTAGTACTTGCATTTAAGATCAAACTATTTAGAATTTTAACATTTTTAAAGCTGTATGACACACAAATAATTTAAACTATATTAATTTATTTCAATTTATAATTTAAGAGTTCCTGGTCAAAACAATTTTCATATTGCAAGATTTGCTTCCATTATTAAAAGATCAATAACAGATATTAGTATTTGCATTTAAGATTAAACTATTTAGAATATTAATATATTTGAAGCTGTATGACACAAAAGTAATTTAAACTATATCCATTTATGTCAATATATAATTTATGAGTTGTTGGTCAAAACAATTTTCGTATTGCAAGATTTGCTTCCGTTATTAAAAGATTAATAACAGATATTAGTACTTGCATTTAAGTTTAAACTATTTAGAATTGTTGAAAAACTGTACAAGTTAGTTATTTACTATTTATTTTAAGTTATTTAAAATAATAGGTCAAGTTTGTTTTCCTGTAACAAAAATTAATACTGTTTCTAAAAGTTTAATATTAAATATAGTAAAAGTTAATTATAATAGACAGAAAACCTCTTATAATATAAAAAAAATCAGTCTTGTGTAACTGGAAGTCTCCTTGAAAAAAAACTCATTTATAATAGAAAATTCCATTATAAAAAGTTAATTTATCGTACTTGCTTTAATAAATATTTCAAGATTTTATGTAAAGTTTACATATCAGCTAATAAAATTTACAAAAATATAATGATTTCACGATTAACTAAAAATACTGCTTTGAAAACAGTATTAAAAATTTTGCAATTCTCATCAAATGAGATGTAATTATTATAGAATAATAAGTTATATTACGTTACTATATTTACCAATTGCTTTAGATAACATTAAGCTAATTATTTTATTTAATCAACTATAATACATAATCTGAATACTGTCTCAATGTGTATGTACCTCATCTGTTTCCACATTGTTATTAGGCTTTTCAGATTCAATATCAGATTTTATTGAATTGTTATTGGCAAATGCTGCTGCTATAATATCACTTTCCGCCTCATTGGTATTATTTTCAACGGTTGATTTTAAACCATCGGCTAAATTATTTTCGTTATTTTGCATGTCAGTATGAATCCTAAAGCAATAAAACAATAATTAACTAAAATAAATATTTTACATTTCTATGTGCAAAAAAAAAAAAAAATAGAAAATATGTAACTAACCCTCCAGCTGGTATTGGTTCACACGATTCATTAGTCCTGGGCTGGTTTTCTCGTACTCTTTGATCTCTTTTTCTTTTCTTGCTCCAAAGCTCATGACAATCTTGCCATGTCGGTAATGCTGTCACGTCCATTCTATAGAATTCATAAATAAATATTGATAAAATATGTAACTGATTGTCATTTTTTTTTAGTGAAAATATTATTTATATAACACAATACTAACTTATCGGGTTGAACATTTTTTAACCAATTGCATTTTAGGGCTTTATCAGCAGTAATTCGTTTGCTAGGGTCTAATTCTAACATATGATCCAAAAGATCCAAGGCACTATCATTCATAAATGTAAATTCTTCACGTAACCGACGCCGATGTACTTTCTTAGCTTTTAAGGAATGCCAGAAAGGCAAGTTAATCACAGTAGGCCATACAGCCGGTGTTGGACTTCCACATAAACGAGAGATAGTTTCCAACTGCATCATTTCTTCATTGGCCTGTAAAACATATTGTATACATTAACACATTAAAAACCCTATACATTTTATACTTTTTTGTCATAGATTATAGCCTGGCAGCTATAGTCATTAGCTGTTTATAAGGGGAACAGTTGGTTTAGCATTTTATACTGATTAATTTAATTTATTACATTACTAAATGTAATATAATGTTTTAATAATGATAGTGGGGATTTTGTATGTTAAAGATGTATACAGATGCATACACTAAATGTAATAACTATAATTTATATGATACTATAATATATTGTATGTGAATTTTACACGAAATATTTACCTGAAATAAAGGCTTTTTTAAGAACAATTCTCCCAAAATACATCCACAAGACCAAACATCTATTGACGTTCCATACCTCTCTTCGCCAAGTAATAATTCAGGTGGCCTATACCAGAGTGTTATCACTTTATTAGTGTATGGCCTTTGTCTATCTTGAGCGTTATACAACCTAGCTAGACCAAAATCAGCCAACTTCACTTCACCTCTGAAGTTAAAAAAACATTTAAAAAAAATTAGAAACAAAAATAAATAGTAAAAAAGGCAAAATTTTAAAATCAATTGCAAGCTGTTAATTGAATAATAAACAGTCATTAATTAATACAAAATCTGTGAAATTAACTGATGGATATAATATTACTGCTAATACATAAATAAATTATATATCATAGTTAACTATTAATATGCAATATGCAACTGTAGTAAACTTTGGATTATTTGTGGTCTTCTGCAGAATTATGTTTGTGTACATAAAAGAAACCATTATAATTTCATAAATCAGTTTTCAGCAAGTTAGAGAACATTTCAAGTCTCAAAACTTAGAAGCTGTATTACTGATCGACAATGCACTATCCCACTCAGGGGTTTTGAAATTAAAAAATATAAATTTGTTGTTTAGTTTAGGCGCCACCCGATTTTATGAATAATCAATAGTGTACTGTACAGTTTAGTTTTCTCAATAAAACAATTTTAACCATTGTAATATTTATTTTTTACTATTTAAAATTTTAACTTTACTTGTTATTCATCAAGATGTTGCTGCATTTGATATCTCTATGAAGAAAATTTCGACGATGACAATAATTTAAACCTTCCAACAGTTGTCGCATAATACTTGCATTATGTGTCTCATTAAAGTCAACCATTCCAGATTCTAATAGTCCCATAAGATCGTGATCCATATATTCAAATACTAAATAGAATGATCCTCTGTCCTAAGAAATAAAAAAAACATGAATAATATTTACTTTAAAATTGTTCAAATAGATTTTATAAAAAATATAAACTTAAGTTTACTTTTTTAAAATCAAGGGCGTCTTGTTTATCAGTTACAATTTCTCTGAGGTTAACAATATTTTTATGATTTAATTGCCGTAAAATTTTTATTTCCCGCACCGCAGTAATGGGGAACCCTTCTTTTTCATTTTCTAGGCGAACTTTTTTCAAAGCTACAAATGTACCTAAAAGTAAAATAATATTTTAAAGTAATTAACATATTGCATAATGTAAAATATTGTGTATCTGCGTTGTGATGTATTATAAGTATATTGGGTGTTGCTTAAAATTTATTCTGAATAAATTGCATAGTAAATACCTGAAGCTTTATCTTTTGCTTTGTAAACTTGACCATAGGTTCCTTCACCTATTTGGTTAATCACTTCAAACATATCAACACACTGCTCTCCCCAATCAATAGGGTTATTGGCTGCAGCAGATTTTGTATTCCGTCTTCGACAAAGCACTTTGGGCCGTTTTATCTTAACATTTGGATCCAATGGACGAGAGGGCCGTTCCATATTTGAAGTAAATGAAAAGCTTTGAGGAAACCCTGATCCTAAGCCCAACATAATTGATCTTTTAATTATACTTTGTTGATGATCAGGTAAAGGATTTGATACAATTTCTGACAAAGAAAGATTTTTATCATCATCTATCTTATTAGCATTTTGAATAACTCCTGAAAACATTAAAATAATGATTATAGGCATTAAAATTTAAAATATTACATAATAGAAAAAAAATTGAGTTAGATTAATATTATCCTATTGAAACATAATACTTAATAAGCTTATATCATTAGTACGAACAAATTTTTAAATATATGATAAAAATAATAAATAGGTACTTATATGAAACATGGTTTTATTGAATCTTATATATTAAAACGTTTAACATAGCAAATATTTTTTTAAATATATTTTAAAAATTAAGTTATTTTACTTTTAAGTATAAATTAAATTGATAGTTATATTTATAGATCTAAAAATGTTAAAATATTTAAATGTAACAATAAGTTACTTAGATGTTTTAATAAAATTACTTATCAACTCTTCAACTATACATAATCAACTAAACCACAATATCAATTACTTATAACATTCTAAAAAAACTTACCTGGTGGTAGAGGTAAATCTTTAATGCTTTTTTTTGAACTTTTAACTTCTGAATCTGGCGACATTTCATTAAATACTGAAAAAACAGGCGGCAATGGCATTTTTGACAGATCTCTATTTTCTATTACTTCAGCTGTTTTCTCAGGTGGAGTTATTATTTTAGGTATCAATGATACTTTAGGCTCTTTAGGTTCTACAGAATTTTCAATTCCATTTTCTATGATCTCTACTTTCGTAATAGATGGACTTTGACCTTTTAGAGGAATCACTGGAACTTTTGAATTCATTTCTGTGATTGGTGAAGTAACCGATTTTATAATAGATGTTTCAACATCAGGTTTAGAAGATTGACTGATATTATCAGATGTTTCTACTATTCGACAAGAATCAACATCATCATTCGCATTAATTTTGTGTAATTTTGTATTTGAATCATTTGTTTTAGCACTACATTGTTCATTATCTGAATCATCGTGTATTTCAACTACTTCATTTTCATCAACAGTTTTTGAACTAATTTGTGTTAAACACTTCATAGCTAATTCCCGCATCTGCCGATCTCTTACCAACTCAGCAAAAAGACTTGTTTCACTAAGTTTTACTTTGGAATTATATTGTTTTGCTGGACTTTTTGTAGTTTTTTTTCTCTTAGAAACTGAAGAATAGCATCCAGGGGAATCACTATCAGAATGCTTTTTAGTAGTTTTTGAATCCTTTAATGGAGAAGATGATTTACTTTGTGTGCGAATATTTTTGGATGGAGAACGTGAATATTTTGGTCGAATGTGACTTGATTTTCTCAAAGAACGAGAATTGTGAGGTGAAACTGCTCGCGGTACATGGGACGTATGCTTTGATGATTTGGAAGTAGAAGTACGAAGAGGAGATTTTTGACTACGTTTTGGTGAGTGGTGTACATGATGATGATCATGTCTCAATTGATGGGGGGAATGTGAACGAGAACGAGAATGGGAATGGGAACGAGAATGGGATTGTGAATATCCCACTTTAGAACTTTTCACATGTTCATGGTGTCGACGATCTCGAATTGGACTTCGTGATAATCTAAAATCACACATAAATATTAATATGGATTCATTTATTTCACTTTAATCCTGATAATAATAATTTAAGCTACCCAAAACAAAAAAACCCCAATTTTTTTAAGAGGACCCTACTCACATAACTAAAGTTTTCATCTTAAATAATCTCAGGGGCTAGGGTATAATGGACTGGAAACGACATGATGAGCAGGTGACGGCCCTCAAAAGGTTTATTTTTTATTATCAACACTGTTGATATAATTATATTTAACACTTCCAGGGTTTTTATTTGGGCCACTGATAAGCTACTCATTTTCAATCTATTAAGCTGATCACACACTGCGGTTTATTTGTCCATGTACGGTGTAGTAATGTAGTATATATTGTTCCTAACTGTTAGGTATCTATTTCTTTATTACAAACACCGAACACTGTTAAACTCCTCAATTTTCATTCTGTTTCTGTGTTCAGTGTTTTTCATCTGTTTTATAGCCCACACACTATCAGTATACGTTCTACGAACTACACTATAGGTAGACAAATAAAACAGTAATATGTGGCCAACTTTAATCTTAGTCCGTGGATAATCTAAATATCCTTATTGACCTAACCACTAAAAAAAACTATTTAATATTGGTATTGTCAATATTGATATCAATTATATAACAGGAAATATTAAATGATGAGTTCTTTTTAATTTTAGAACTACAAAATATATTTGTTTCCCACATATGAACAATTGTCTAAACCACACAGTATACTTCGCGCACATTAAAATCATGACCATTTATCCATCTAAAACCAGTTTTTTCCCATATATTTGGTCATCATCTTAAATTGTGCGAAGTATAGTCAATATTTTATTCAACTTATTTCGTGTACTTTTTGCAAAAACTAACAGAGAATTAAACCTTCACTGCTCTATAAAAACCATTTTATTAGGTATATTTTTTAATGTTGAGTATTAATGTAAAGTAAAAATAACGTACCTGTGACTATGTACAGGTGATCTATCTTTATCAGTTTTAGTTTTTCTCATTCTACTCCTTTCATGTTTGCTCTCATGTTTACTTTCGTATTTGCTCTCATGTTTGTCACGAGTTCTACTAGACTTGAGTTCATCAGTGTCAAATCTTTCAAACTCATCCATACGTCTTTTATGATCCCTAAATTTGTATTGTATTAAAATAGGTTGATTGGTACAAACTATTTATCATTATTTATAATACAAACCGATTATTTTGTTTTGAAACACTTCTTGATCGATAATTATATTTACCATCTACAGGTTCAGGTGTACGACTGTATTCTTTTCTTATTGCTATATTTAATAATGGTGGGCTCTTCATCCAACTTAAAAATATATTTATAAAATTAAACATTTAAATTATTTACTATCAAAATATCAAATAAGTATACTTCTGTGAACTCTACAATAACCAGACTAATAAAATATATAACAAAAATAATATTATTTTGTTAACAAAAGCCTGCCAGACAATTTATTACCTTTTATTTTCTTTTCTATGATGTTTGTTTTGTTTTTCTTCTTCTTCCTTATGAGTTACTTCAACTTTGGAAAATTTTATATGAGCTGGTTTTGTTAATGGTGGAGTATGTGACACGTCAATAGGTTTATGTTTTTTAACAGGTTCAATAAAATCACCATTTCGTTTGGAAGGTTCCGAATTAGAACATTTGGAAAACTTCATTAAACTATTATCACAGGCTGGTAATATATCAGATTTATGTTTCAAATCCTTCTTCTTTTTTTTCTTTTTTGAGGTAGGGCTTTTAGGTTTTTTATTCGATTTTTTAGATTTTTTGTACTTTAAACGTGATACTTCTGATGTCATATCTACGCAATTATTTACATTGAATGTGGTAGACATTGCAGATTTCTCTAGTACTGGATCTAGTTCCCAATTATTACTTATAGGCGAACAGGCTGGAACTAAACTTATAGGTGAAGTGACCCTAGTAATTCTAAAATTATTGCTTATTATTCTGGTAGGAGGAGGTTTTAAACTTAAGGCCCCATGTTTCTCATCGAAATCACTATGTATTTCACCTGCCTCTGGACTACTAAGTTCTTCAGAACTAACATCTGAATATTGGACTGAATGTTTATTTGAAGTACTTAGAGCAGGTTTTTTGTGTGACTTAGATTTTAATTTGTGCTTGTTCTTTTTTTCTTTTGTCCTTCGATGAGATTTGTCTCTGCTTGTTGTGCTGCATTTTCTAACCAGTGCTGGGAGCATATCTTTTATTCATTCCCATTCATAGGTGTCAATTTTAGTAACAATCACCTTATAAGATATAATATATTTTTTTTTTTGAAAAAAAAAAATAATATATAAAAGTTTAAAATAGTATATTTCACTTGAAAGTTATAGTATAAATTGTCTATGAAGATTCCTTGTAATTACTAACATCTACTGTATACCATTTCTTGTTTTTAATTAGATTTGCTTTCGGTACATTAAAACTGTTGTGATCTGAAAAATAAACAAAACCGTTCATTTGATTAGAAGTTTAAATAAATAACATAATAAATAACATAATAAAAATTATAAAATAACGTTTATATTTTATGTAAGCAAAATTTAAAACTATAAAGTAGGTATTGTTTATTAACTTATATCAATAGCTATATTTTAAGCAACAAAATTAGCTTGTATTTGAATCATGAAAGTCACCTATTTTTTGCTTAACTAATAGAAAGTATTTGTATTTACTTTTATGTAATAATGATTTAGTAAATTAATTCTAATTATTATAAGTCACTTAGAAAAAAAAGTATCTATTAAGGCCAAATAGTTTTATTCAAACAAATAGGTTAGAGATATTAGAATTATCTAAAACTAAAAATAAAAATTAGTGTTATATTTGCACTTAAAAATAAAACATGAAATAGACATTTAAGTTAAATTTTATAATTTAAATTTATTTACAAGTTTTAAGGTTTATAATATTTAAATGCACAATTTTAACAATTTAATACACGGTAATTTAAAAAACAATTTTTTGATCTCAACAAATTTTAAGCCAATAATAGATAACTATGTAAAAAAAAACTTGAACAGGTACATATTTTACTATTGATAATTATTTTCTAGAAATGCAGGTAATAGGTATTCTACAAATTTCAGAATGAATTTACTAATTTATAATTAGTGAAAACTAACCACTGAAAATATAAAACAATCTACAAAAGGTAACAGTACACCTAGAGCCGAAATAAAAAGCTACAAATAAGCAGATATAGCTAATACACAATATTACAATAATTTCATTCATTTATAGAAAAATAATACACTAACGCCCAAAAATAAAATATAGGTGAATTAATGTTTCACTTGATAAGCTTAATGGTCAATAGTACATTTTTGCAATTGAAATAATTATTTATTCAAGTTGGTACAAAATAATTATGAACAGTAAGTACCTATATATTAAAGGTTTCTTTTAAATTGTAACTGTAAGATGAAATTAAAATCAGAAAAAAGAAATAAATGAACAAAATAAAATAGGTTGAAGGTTAGTATATTCTACAATTTATGTATATAATACTAATTTAAAAATATATCTTCTTATATTTAAATTGAATAATAATCAGGTCTAATTTAATTATGTGTACCTATAAGAAGTATACAAATATAAGCAGATACATAAACAATTTCAAGTTAACAGTCTTTATTATATTTATATTTGCCCATTGTTTTCATCACACAACAAAACATAGGTACATTTACAAAGAAATAACTACTTAAATCTTTTAGAATCTAGATAATTGTTATCATTTAAGAGTCAACCATAAAAAGAAGTTAATTGTCAAAATTTTCCTGATCTTAAAAAAAATATGATTTTTATTGGTACTTTTTAAACGGCCATAGTTTTGAGGAATGGCGGACAATTTCCCCCAAACTGTTTTTGGCGTAAAAGGACATTTTCCCCCAATATATTTTCGATGCGGACGTTTTCCTCCTCAGTTTATTATTGAATAATATAATATTATTTATTATTTAATAAGAAATTATTTTTTTTTTAATAAAATATTTTTTTTTTCCATAAATATAATCAATTATATTATAATTGACGTTATAAATTTATACTATAAATTACATTTTTTTTTTTTTTCATAAATATAATAAAAATTGTATAATAAAACATAAAAAAATTATATAAGTATAATAGTCTAAAAATGTTGACATAAAAATTATATATTTTGTAAAAAAACATTTAATTTCTGATTCTTTTTTTATATTTAAGCACATATTTTGTAATCGTCTTTCATATTTATTTTTTTTTGTAAAAAAAACCGTACCTGTTTTAATTTTTAATAATATATTAATTGCCATTGAATTTGACTTTTGTAGTGCTTCAATGAACATCCAAATATTTGGATGCTGAGTTCTTACCAAAGTTTTAAATTTATTATTGAAACCTTCACTTATATTATTTGTTCTACCTGTGTTTTTCTTTGTAGAATTATGTACATTCCATAAATAAGGAGGAAATAATATTATTTAATAGGTATAAAAATTATATTTAATTAAAAATAAAATAATTTCTTATTAAATAATAAATAATATTATATTATTCAAATAATAAACTTTAAAAAATAAAATGGGGGGAAAATTTCCGCATCGAGAATATATTTGGGGGAAAATTTCCTACTACGCCAAAAACAGTCGGAGGGAAAAAGTCCGGGGGGGAAATTCTTCGGATACCAGTTTTGAGTTTAAATGATTTTTATAAAAAAAAGTATATTTTTGTAAATGATTGATTTACAATAACCTTTTTATACTTTCCATACTATACAATGCAACATACTAATTGTTAAGTAGCTTGAAGTGCTATAAAAGCTGTACTTGATGTCTGACTTACCAAATTTTAAATCAAAAAAAACTTGTATTCTCTCATTAATTTTTCTCAAAAATAACCAAGAAAAGACAGATAATGTAATGAGATAATGTTCTCATCATAAAATTTGTTAACAAAACTATTTACTTTTAACTAAATAGTTAGTAAGTATAAGCATGTTATGCTATGCTTTTGTAAAATAGAACGAATGTGGGTGTAAGTCAAATTATTTTAAGTGCCAACAAAATTTTGAATTTATTTTATTTAATACAATTATAATAATAAACTAATATTAGAAAATGTGATTATCTTCAACACATTATAGCTATCTAGGACATACACATTAATATTTTGATGAATTATCAATAAACAAAAACATATGTATTATGTAGCTACTACCTAACTATTAAATATAAAATAATTATACATAGGTACTTTTGTAATTCCTATTAATATATGTATTCAAAAATTAAATAATTTTATTTAATAACAATAATAATGATAATAAAAAAAAATATACAATTTATGCGATTTTTTTTCGTAAGCAATAAATTTATTATTTTTCCTTAACAATAATATTATCATTATTTTCACAGTAATACTATGGCTGTAATTTTTATTCACTTATTTTTTTGTTCACTTTGCAGAACCAAAATTGCACAAAATAAATGCTTGTTAAAATAGTACCCATACTATATGTAGTTAGTAATTCAGGAAATGCATACTATATATACTATATTACAACATAGGCAAATTTCTAATACAGATCGAACACAATTTTTTGTGTTGGAGAATGCAAATTTATTTTATCTTAGTAAAAACTTATAAAATATGATTCCTTTAGAATCATCTTACCTTGTTATTTCCAGTAGGCATTAATATGAAATTGAAAAACCTGTTCTGTTGACTGCATACAATATGAAAAACCGAACAAAATAAAAATAAAATAATAGGTAGGAAATTGCAATTAAAAATCACCGAACCCGCAGTTTAGAGTAATAGATAAAAAAAAATCTAAATACGTGTGAATTATCGTATTCGGGACTATATTATGTTTATTGTGATTTAATATTGCGTGCCTAGATTAGCACATGACCGACGTTCGAAAAAAAAATGTAACATAAAACGTTATGTTTGCGATTCGCGCGTGTCAACATTATAAAAATGCGATTTAGCCTTTTGATGTGTTAGCGTTGCGATTCCGGCATTACGAAAATAATAATTCCGGATGATAACCACCACCATTTGATTTTTGGTTACGGGCGTTCGGCCGTATTTCGACGATTAAATATATGAGTGTATTCGCATAATCGTACGTCTCGTGTATCAATTATGTTCCTTATTGAGGCAATGAGGAGACGTACACGACAGAAAATCGGTTATCAGTGACGACCGTTCGCCGACGAATGGGAAAATAGAATCATCGAGGCCATTTTCAGCAGTTTTGTTTTTTTTTCCTCCCTGAGTACCGTTTCATTTACCGAGTCTTTGGCAGTCTGGCGGCTCACATGAAACCGTTCTACCGATGCGCGCGCGACAAACGTTCACCGTTTCCTGTTGCCGAAATATTTCCGTGTGGAGGTAAGTGATGAAATGATGACTAGTGACTACTGCTTCAACAGTAGTCACAGACAGTCACTATACTGCTACAAACTAGTGCAAACTACAGTCGTAGTTGTTTTACCATTCGGCTGCTCTACTGTGGACTAAAATGTCATATAGACATTTTTAGTATTTCCAACTTTCTAAGTACTAACTACTAATAAGCTTACTAACTAGCTTAATTCATGCATGATGCATAGGTTGCCTAGCAGTTTACACTAACACTATAAAGCTATATTAGCTAGGTGTATAACTGACATTTTTTTTTTTACTGGAGTCTGGTGAAAATATTGCATATGCGAAAAAAAGGACGAAAACACGGTTTGTGCTGTGCATACTTTTTATTTTTTATACTATGTAATATACTTTATTAGGTATATATTATACTTACACACACACACACACACACACACACACACACACACACACATATATATACTAAAATATATTATATTATATACCTACATAAAGCAATATGCATGCGATGTTGTATTTTTTGCCCAAAAAAATATATTTGAATATGTATAAAATATTTCTGAATAATTAACAATAAAATACCTAAAATATAAACGATTTGTTTAAAAATTAATAATTTTTTCCAATTTCTTTAAAATGTCTAAAAACAGTATTTATTTATTTTTAGATTTTTTAAAATTTACAAACAATGAGACGGTCAAACATTTTTACTCAACATTAAATTTATTAGGGAAAAAACAATAAAAAAAATTGAATATGGAATATATCTATCAAACAAAAAAGAGTTGAAATGTTTTAAAAATTGTACAGAAAATGTTAATATAAATGTTACGTGAAAATTCCAAGCATCTACTAATTTGACTAATTTGAGTTATTTATACCTACCTATAAAATAAATTTGATTTTGAAAAAATTGGTTTTGGGTAAAAAATGTAGTTTTCTTTATATTTTTTTAGATTCAGAGTCGAGCGATTTGTATTGATAACAATAATTGTGTATTTTTTTGTGTATACACGATGAGTTGTCAAAATAATGCTTCGATGTTCAACTTCAGTAGCTTTACCAGTGAGGAAGTGAATCTAGTTGATGCATTGGGAAGATCGAAATTTGAAATTCCCAGTAGTTTTCGTCGGGCATTCCCTATACTTAATAAAATTTTCGAAATATTTCAAAAATTGATAAGTTATTATTTAGGTATAGAGATTTGAAGTTTGAAGTTTTTATGTTTTTTATTCTATAAATCTCAATAAAATTTTATTCGTCGGGTCAAAAAACTTAAAAATTTAATACAATGTTGTCCATACGCTTATAAAATAAAAGTTGTAAAATATTAAAAATACACAAGTTTGTTTTTTATAACTGTTTAAAGTTCAAATTTATCAAATTGAAAATTTACAGATTATTTAGATGTTAAAAATGTATAAAAAGCTCAACTTTTACAATTAAGCAAAGTTCCACGTAAGTAATTAATTCTGTAACAAAAAAAATCTTAAATAAACTATACAAGTTTTTTTAAATAGTTATTTCAAGTTCAAATTTGGACGAAATTATATATTAATTAATTAAATATAACTATTTTAGTTATACCTACCTACCTAATGTTGTAATTTAAAATATTATTCGTGGGTACTTGAAATTTCTAGAGTATACTTTATATTCTAATTGTAATTGTTTATGTCATTAATGACTTATACTTTATAATATATAGTATACACCTATTATATATTATACTATGAATGATTGAGTGAAGGGTCCCACTCCCACATACTAGCACATTGAAGCTTTAGCGGTGGAGGTGGAAGTAGCGGTTACGGCAAAATCTTCCATGTTGAGCTAAGTCTGAGACTCTGAGAGAAAAAACAAATATTGCGCTGACATCTAATGTTTTTGAAAATATGTTTTTTTTAAGGAAATAAAAAATAAAAATCTTCAAATTTGTTTTGTTATAGTGTTTTATAGTGTTTTTTGTATCAATAAAATATGAGATTCGGCGGGATAAATTGATACTTAAGAGAGCATTCGTACATTCGTTTTTTGTCTTACAAATGTACAGAAGGACCTAGACTGTCATATATTTTAATTATTGCATTTTTAAGTTCAAATCCGAAATAATCATTAAAAGTTTTATTATTTTGTTAGATTGATGATTGATTTTATTGAACACGCTCTAGTATCATAATTTAACACATAACACATAATACATAATACGATTAAAGTAATATTACACCTAATTTCCTTAATAATTCAGGATTGCGGGGATTCTGATATTTCGATAATTTAATATTTATGCCACTATCAAGTAATATCAACAAAATTAATAATTATTATCTTATCAGTCGTTGGCCGTCTGCGATTCTTCTCGTCGGCCTAGTTGTTTTAGCCGTTGTTTTAACCGTTCGTTTAGACTTATGCGCTCACAGGTAGGCCTCTAGACGAATGCGAATATTGGTTGCGTGAGCGTTGCGACGTTATCAGATCACTACGCCGGTTATCAGTTTTAATTAATTCATTTTTGTTTTTGAGTAAAAGTATAAAAATGTATAAGCAAATAACAGCTAAAAAATATATATTATATATATATATAATATATATTATATACATATGTTAAAAACGTATTAATAGTTGTGAATGTGAAACGGTTTACGGTTATCGTCAAATTAATCTTGTTATCTCTTATCATTTCACATTTGAGCGTTCGTCTTGGGAAATAGCGCTCACGCTTTCACTGCACTACCTCGATTTGTTAAGCGACCGTGAGCGTCAACTCATGACGTACCACCTATTTTCCGTGACGTCACGGTTGTAGTCTGAGCGTTTCAAAGCGCCCATGTCGAACGCACCCTATGCAACGCACCTAATATGTCTGGTTATCATTATATTAATCGGACCTCTTGACTTGTAAGTCTCGAGCGCGAAATCGGAAAATGGAAATATCATTCAAAAAATTACCAAGGTGAAATCAATAGATGTTACTTATGAGTTATGAGGTGTTCGTAAAAATATATTACATAACATTCTCGTGTTATTGAAATGTTGGTTTTCAATATTTTATTTTAATTAATTTTTTTACGATTTATTTATTGTTTAATTCATTTATTGTTAAATCGCTGATTTTCAAAATCGTTAATTAGCGTCCATCGTGATATCTACCTAGTTCCTGCCGATAAGACGTGTTATATAAACATAAAATGGCTAATACTGGATTGTTGATATGTTCGAATCCATTTCGGCTGCTTCGCATATTTCCGCAAATACAACGTGATGTTCAAAGTACGCTTTATGTCCATTTCTTTCCAATTCCCATGCCGGATAAGAAAACTGTACGACATCGATTCATGATGATAGATGCTTACAAAAATTTAAGTCCCATGAACGTGGATGTCCGCATCCTTTTGAGTGGTCTCAAGGGCACATTAGACTCTCAGATCACCACTAAAAGACCAGTAGATGTGATTTTCTATGATGACCACATAAAGTCTGAACAACTTAATCATGTGATGTCATCATTAAGTAACAAGTCTCCTAATTGCAAGACCGTATTTGTAACACCAAATGAAACTTGTAATTCAAATGATACAAAAGAAAATAAGCAATACGATGAAATGGATAATGAACTGTACGAAAGTGTGGTTTTAGGAGGAACTTTTGATAGACTACACAAAGGTCATAAAATATTATTAAGTACTGCTGCGTTAAAATGCACTAAAAAATTAACTGTGGGCGTAACCGACATTTCCATGTTAAATTGTAAGTTTATACTGTTATCTTAATAAAATTAAGTATCTTATTTAGTTAAACTTACACATGCATTATAAATAAATGTTAAACAAAAACATTGATTTGTAATTATTATTATTACTTATTACTTGTCATTTAAATATTGCAGTGAAGTATTTACGATTTTGTTAAGGGGAGGATATACGTAAGCAAATATTGAATTCCCTAAGGGGAGGGGGTAGTTCACTTACCATCGACATCACAATATTACAAATAAGAGACCAAGGAGAGATCTATCCGTCTTTACCCCCTATAAACACGCCACTGAAATACTGATAATATCAGTATATTATTATCTTTAGTCATAAAAACTAACTGAAGAAATAGTATAAATTTTATTTTTTATTTTTTTTTTTTAGTTTATTAATTATTTGTTACATAAGGATATTTTATATTGTTAGTTATTTTTGCTATATTTACTTTACTAACATTAAAACGAATATATTTAAGCCGGTTCTTACAATATTCGGTTAAGTGTTTGTTAACGGTTAACCAACGGTTAGTGGAATTTTTACTGGCAGAATTCCACTGGTTAAATGTTTGTTAACTTTATCCGGACATTGTAAGAATGGCCCTCAGTTAATTCAATGTTAATTATATACCTAGAATTATAATTTATGTAACTGCTAACAGTACCTATCTTTTATATGTAAAAGTAGGATACATTTTTTAAATATTTCATAAAATTTAAATCGCAGTTTATATAAGGATAACTTTTGTTTATTTTTTATTATGTTATCTATGTATAATTGATTATTATTTATTACCAGAGCTCGAGACTTATAGCACTTAAAATCATTAAAATAAGTGCCTAAATAAGATCTTAAAAACATCATTATAAGCATTTAAAAACTTAAATTTTTGCAAAAATATTTATCAAAAAACTAAAATTTCTAACTGAAAAATCAAGCAAATTAAAAATAAATCTTTATCTTTATATTATAAAATAAATTAAACTTCACTTTCGAGACTTTAAGGATTTTATATGGATTTTCTGAAGAATGAAATGTAAACAATATTTATAATAATTGAAAACATTATGAAAACATAGTAATACCGGTCAAATAAGCAAAAATAATCAGAAAAAACTGGAAATAAGCATTTTTTTGGAAAATCTCTGAAACAAGCGAAAAAAAGCACTTTCAAACTTCATAATTAAACATATTATAACATGACATACACTTCCAATAGCACTATGCTACATTTTAATAGTCAATCCTTAAATATAAGCAAATGTTTTAAGTCCCGAGCCCTGTTTATTACCATATCTAACCGTAGAATTGAGTGCACTTCTATTTATTTTACAGCCAAAAAATTAAAGGAACTTATCGAACCTTGTAAGACTCGAATAAGTAATGTTGAATGTTTTTTAAAAGATATTGATCCAACATTAGAATATGAAGTATTGCCTATTTATGATATTTATGGTCCAACAATTCATGATCCTTCATTTCAGGTTTTTAATTTTAATTTTATAATTGTATTTGTTTGTTTAGTATTTATAAATTTTATATTTTAGATGATTATTTTAAGCGAAGAAACTGTCAAAGGTGGAGAGTTAATTAATGAGAAAAGAGTTCAAGCTGGCTTGCGACCACTTGATATATTGCCTGTGCCATTATTAGAGGAAGATAAATCAACAAGTGATTGTTGTGAAGAAGAAGAAGAAAAAATAAGTTCAAGCAATTATCGCATGCGATTGTTAGGTACACTTTTAAAACCACCACAAGTAAATAAAATAAAAAATTCGGAGTTTCATGTTTTATTGATAGTTTAAATTCAACACTTTTATGTTTAGCCAAATACTAATATACCCCCATCTCCATATATTATTGGATTAACTGGTGGAATTGCAAGTGGAAAATCATCTATTGCTAACTATTTAAAAGATCTAGGAGCTTTTGTGATTAACGCTGATACTTTAGCACATAGACTTTATGATATAAATCAGCCTGCATACCAAGATGTCATTGATGTGTTTGGCCCTAGCATACTGACGACAAATAATGAAGTAGACAGAAAAAAATTAGGTGCCATAGTTTTTAATAATAAGGTGATGGTTATGTCAGTTTAGTTTAATAGTATTTCATAATTATTGTTGTTATTATTTTTTTTTAGGATAAACTGGAACAACTAAATACAATAATTTGGCCACTAATTTTGCAAAGAGTAAAATCAATAATCCAGTCAACTAAAGGTCATAATATAGTTGTATTAGAAGCAGCTGTTCTTTTAAGTGCAAATTGGCAATACCATTGTCATGAAATATGGGTTTCAATTATTCCACCAAACGAAGTAAAATATGATTCATTAAATAATAGCTATACAAAAAATATAATAAACTTGACCTAACTGTTCAGACTTAAGTTTAAGTTTATTACATACTTTTTTTTTTAAATATTTGAATACCTATATTTTATAGATAACAGATTCAATTAAAAAATAAAATATTTTTATTTAAATATATCTTTAAAAATATTGTAATTGCATTATGTACTGTATAGTCTATATTCTAATTTAAAAACTAAGTTACATAGTTTATATTTTATAGGCTACAAAAAGACTTCAAGAGCGCAATAATTTGAATGAAAAACAAGCGCTTGACCGAATTAATTCTCAACCATCAAATTATGAATATGTTAAAAATGCGAATGTTTTATTTTCAACATTGTGGAGCTGTAATTTTACCCGTATTCAAATTAAAAGAGCATGGAATAGTCTTATGAGTAGAATTTCTAGCACCCACTGATTTATTTCAGATTTTAAAATGTTTTATCACATTTATTGAAAAGGTTTTGGCTTATTATATTAATACAATATGTATACTGTTTAGATTAATTGGTGAAATGTTTTTTTTTTTTTTTTTGTTATCTTTTTTTAATGATTTAATTTATTAATTTATAATAAAATTATTATGTAATAAAAAAAATTAACATGGCAATATTGTATTTGGAAATTTGTACAAAAAAAAAAAAAAAAAAAAAAAACATGAATATTATGAATGTAAGAAAAGGTATAAAATAGGTAGGTATGTTAAAAAAATGTAGGTCAGTGTCAAAAAAATTAACAAATGCATTTTACGAATAACTCATTATAACATTTTGAGTAATAAAATAAAAACTATTCACAATTTGAGTAAAAAATTAAATCTTCAAAATTTGAGCCAACACTTTGGTACACTGAATAATGACAAATTTTTTAATACATAATTATTTTATTTTGATTATTAGTCTCAGAAATGTTCAATAATATTTCCAAATAAATTCATGAATATTTTAATATTTAAAAACATATGTCATATCAAAGGTTATGTATATTGTTAAAATCAAACTAACTGACAGGAAAAAATGAAATAAGTCTTAATTATATGTGTAATTAAGCTTTTGTTTTTAAAAGAAAATTAAAAGATCTTGTGTTCTATATGCCGTATGGTAAAAGACTTTCTTATTGGTTGATGGTTTCCAACTTATCATAAACTTTTAATTCCTATACATAATTTGAATTATAGTTTATTCAATTTCATAAAATATAATTAAACTACCTTTATTATACTAATTGAATAAGAAAAAGTTTGATTGAAAAAATTAAAATTTATTATAAATTGTCAAATTATTATCATCTTAAAACACATTTTAAGAATTATTTTAAATACTTGATGAGCGATAAACTGATTAACTGATGACTATTATATCATTTTAATTTGAGAAAAATATTATTAACAAACATTAGAAACAATAAAATTTCCAAATAATTATTTTGTAGTTTTATGAAATTACTGAAAGGCAATGACTTGCACAGTAGCGTATCATTAGCTTTTAATATCTTTTTCATAATTATAGTTTTGTAAAAGTAAATGACTATTTAAGTTTAATATTGTTCCAAATCAAGCTAAAAGCATCAAATGTTCCAGTTGTGTCATAACTCCTCACTCATTCTTTCTAGTCCATCAAGTTTGTTATTTAATATGAATTAGAATCATTATTTAATGACTCACCAGTTTTCCTAAGTAAATAAAATAATGAATAGATTTGTGTGTATCGCTGTTACATAATATTTTTAACATGTACCAATCTGAGTTTAAATTATCTATTATTGACTGTGGCAATAAGTTAATTGATAGTTTACCTTAGATTATGACTGAATAATTTGATTACAACTTGCAACTCACTACTAAGAGGCTTATAGACATAAAAATGTCAAAAAATCAGTTGCAAACTGAAAAATCATAAAATAAATCTGTGATTGTCCAGTTAGATACATTTAGAGGTATATGTAATATCTACTTTCAAAAACTTGAACATCGTACTAATATTTACAACTTAAAATCCAAATCGATTCGATAATTGATAAAGTGACAAGTAATATTATTTAATTCTGCTCCTATCTACAAACGACAAGACACATTAAATCAAAATTTAAATGATCGCTAACTTTTCCAATTAACACATTATTGGTTATACTAATCATTTGATAACGTAAATTATGTCATTGTGTACAGTTAAAAGACATGAGATTTTATCATAGACCTGATAATATTATAATTATATTATATTATTATTATTAATTATCAGGTCTATGGATTTTATAATGTCATAAAGCATATTCATGAACAATAAGGCCGGTGAAGTGTCTGTTAACTTTAACTGGACATTGTAAGAGCGGCTCAAAGAGTTTATTGCATTTTTCAGAGTACTCTATAGTGATTCAGAGTCAAGATAAATAGGAGCTCTCAATAAACTTACGGATGCGGCATTGTATGAAAATCTATAAGTCAATACTAGTATACCATTGTAAACCGTAATTTTTGTAAATTTGTATTTGTTTTCACGCTTGTTTAGATGCGAATTGTTAAAAGGTTCTGTGAGTGACTCTCCGTTATGCTATGGAAGGTAGGAATGCCGAATCCATACGTTTAATTATTCTGTGGTTCAATGTAATGGATTATAGTCTACTCACTTTATCTATGGTTTCACTCGCCGCCGCTTTCGTTGTTTATCACGGACGACCAACAGGCACCAACAAATAATCATACTCGATCGTCCCGATCTAGTAGCCCGCGCGCAGCTGTTTATGTTCGATGTGCATATAGCATATTGTTATTATAAATTTAAAACAAACTCTGTTTATTAATATTTAATTCCACTGAGAAATGAGGTACATAACGATAACGTTCTGTTGAGCAGAATCGTGGAAGTGGTGCTTCCTAATGGCTAATCTAGTAGCTAATTATTTATATATTATGATTAATGACTATGATAGGAAAATCACGAGCGATTAGACCAGTCGTCACTATGCTACTGTTGACATTATGATTAAATAGTTCATAGGTCTATATTATGGTCGTCACTCGTCACAACTAAAACCATGTTCTATATATGAGTCATGACAATCTATTATTGTCATGGTTCTACTGACTATCAAATGCTTCTACCTCACTGCAGGGGTTAAAGTGTGGGGGGGGGGGGGCGCAGGAGGACTCAGTCCCCTTACCTCTGACAATGGTTAAAAAGCGTCCCTTTTAACAAATTAGGATTTTATACATTAGACATTATACATAAAATTATATATGAAACGCTTAAAACTAGTTAAAACTTTATGGAGACATTAGTCCCCTCTGGAATTTTTTCCCACTTCAACCTCTGCCACACTACCCAAGTTTTAGTTTGTAATCCATAATATTGTAGGTATATATATTGTAATACAATGATTGAAGACCGACTATACCTAGCAACATAAATGCAACAATCGATATAAAATGCTCATTAAGTTAACTAAATTTTTTTTTAAATGCTTTCCTTATCATATGCCACATTCGATATAAAAGTTTATTCTAGAAATCTAGATTGTCATTAACATTTTCGGTTTTATTTCAGGAAATATTTTTCGGTGCTCGTGTATGCTACCGCCCAATAAACTGTATAGGCATACCGGAACCGGATAATTTAATAATACCTATTGACTATTTATCATATTTATTCTCATAATATAAAATAATATTAATTTTATGTTATTATTGGAAAGTATCGGAGACTTAAGTTATTAAAGGAATCGAAAGCGATGATTTTCGTCGTTGTCTAAAGCATAAACATATTACGTGAAACATATGAATTAGACGTATTTTCATTCCAACGTACAGATTGATTTAATATAACTAAATGAACTCTACAAACAGATTTGAATTAGTTGTCAAGTCTAATTAAGATCAATTTTCCCAGATTTTTAATTAAATATTCGATTTCTTTATTTAGGATTTAGTGAAATAAAATAAAAATCGTGGGAGTGGAACACAGTTACCATCATGGAGTGAATAGCTGTAATTAAATTTAGTACCTACAGGAGCCCAAATGTTGATGTGAAGGAGGGCTGATACATGCAATACATTTTTATAAATCTAGAGATAGAAATTTATATTTAAATTTCTTGTTTTTAGTGCACTGAAATTCAATTTTTTCACCCCTGGTCAGTGGTCACACCACATTCAAGTCTCTAATTTTGAGAAACACTGAATATCATAAAGTATGCAACATAAAAGTTGTTATTTAATGTATATTTTTACAAAATACTTAAAGCGTAATTAAACATAAGTAGATCATGGATGGTCAGCCTAGTGACGTAAGTCCAATTAACTGAAACCTGAACAATTTTTTTCTCAGCACATAGTTAATTAATCATATTAAACTATACACTAAGTAATTAGAACTTACAAAAGACAATACTGAATGTGCATAAACATAGAGTTATTAAATAACATTTTCCAAGCTGACTTCATAATTACTAGTAGTGAAACATATGTTTCAAAATATTATTTTTAATTTTAACATTATAAAAAAATATAACAATTAAAATATACACCACAATTTATAGGTCACCTGTTGGGAATCCCTTGTATGCAAATTCTGCTAATAATTATAATTTAATGGAATGTAATTCATTAATATTCAGATATATAAAACCAATTTCATAATTTAATATTATGTTATACAATATTAGATTTCTGAGAAAATGATTTTTTATGAGGTATTTTAACTAAAAAAAATCTACAATAATCAAATTAACACTCTTTAAGTATTTTCCATTGTTTGCTGATAATTTAGTGAGATATTTTTATAGCACCGAAATTATTAGTATGTTATTTTGATTATGAACATAAAGTTATTACATGAATGTAACCGTCTAAAATAACATTTAATAAAATGAAATTTTTCTTTTTCTGTTTTGTTGCAAACAATTTTTTAATATTAAAATGGTCGCTAGCAACCTATTGTTTATTATGTAATGATTTTATAATGTTAAACTTTATACTTGAATAGGATTTGTCTAAGATTATATATCACATATAAAATAACACGAAAACATTAGTTTACATTATTAATTCAAGTTTTAAACACATACCAATTTGATATTAAAAAGGTTTGATTTTGGTGAAGTCCATGAACAAAACTTTACTTGGAGTTTTAATATAAGTATAACCTATGTTTAATGATGGTTAATAAACAAAATTTGAAAAAAATAGGAAAATATGTTTAATAAATAAATATAAGACATAATTGCATAAACAGCCGTCTAAAAAAAATACATACCATTTTTTGCATAAAATAAATAAAATTAGATGTTAAATAATTAATTAATTAGATAAAAACAATAATATTTATCATTTTCCACTAAACTTTATGTATAAATTAAATAAGCCAGGTATAATTTGGTAGTGGAGAGTAAAATGAATTTGAAATCAAGTTATTTAAATTTTTATAAGTACAGACAATGTGAAAGCAAATGACAAACAGCACCATTATACATTTTGAAAGCCACTCTTATTCAGATTTTTAGAGGTATGTGCAAGGAGAAGGAAGATGGCTGCTGCATAGTCGATACACACCCGCATATATAAATAATATGTAAGTAAGTATATATTAATATTATAGAAGGTGCAATAATTAATTAGGTTTCTAAAATTATATAGTAAAAATTATTTCTGTAAATAATATAAATTCAATTTGTTTCAAATACTTCCACCACTTGCAGTTTGGCAAGAGTATAAATGTAAATTATTATAGAAAAACTCTTTAACTACTTTCAGCAATCTCTGAAAATTAAATAACAAATAAATAATAATTAATTTTGGAGTTACAAATTATTAGAACATACAGTTTAATAATGATTACATACCAGGTATAGCAGCAGCTTTACGTTTTTTTAGTTCATCTTCACTAATACGATTAATTGAAATAATATTATGTTGTCCGGCTCTGATTGGTTTAGCTAAAGAGATAAATAATTACATTAAATAAATATAAAAGTACAAATTCAATTCAATATTAGTATGTTGATAAAATTACCTATTTGTGGACTAGGTCCTCTGCGAGCTAAATTCTTTTGTCTAACTGCATCTTTAATACGATCTACTTCATATTGATACCTTTTCCTATCCCTCATAGCACCTTCTTTAGCATCTTTCAATGCCGATTCAAGTGCCTATAAACAATAACAAAGAAGGGTATGATTTAAATTTTAATGTTATGATCAAATGCTCAATAGTTTTGCAGTAAATAAATTAAAACTAACCTTAACACGATCCATTGTAGCACGTAATCTTTTTTCCAATTTGGGTAACTCACATCGTAGATCTGCATTATCCCTGACCAGTTGTTTGTGGACTTTGGTAAGTTGATCCAAATTATTCTCCAGGAAACTAATTTTTTGTCTTTGGGCTAATGTTCCACCACTACTGGCTTCATCTGTATCTTCTGCCGTAGCAGATTTTTTCATACGAGACTAACAGATAATAATAGTTAATTCAAACATACTAAAAAAAATAATATAATTTCTTTGACATACTTGTAGGTCTTGCACAAATATTTTACGTAAATTATGTAATGTTTGAAGTTCTTTGGTAACGGTATCTTCTAGGCCTTTGAGATCTTTACGTGCTTGTTCACGACGCTCATTGGCTAAAACATATTCTTGAAGGCGTTGACTTTTTTCTTGATCTTCTTGCAATAATTTATTGTAATCTGTTTGCAGTTGTTGTTGTGCCAAAGAATATTTTTGAACTTGATCTTTAAGTTCAGTAATTAATGCTTGTTTTTCACTAATCTCATCTCTCAATTCAGCAACCTAATAAAAAAGATAAATTTAAAATTATTATCTAACAATTTTTATCCTATTTTGAAAGTATTAAAATATTTTATTATTATTGTTGAAAACTTAATGTAACCAAAATTAGTAATAAATAAATAGTTTTTAAAAAGTATGAAAATGTAATAGGTATTTATTTTTTTTAGGTTAGAGTGATATACAATATTATATAAATATGAAATCTGATTAAAATGAATTTAATCATTATGGTCAACATTATTTTTTCTATACCATACTCTGTTTAAGAAATGTGTAATTTAAAAATTGATATATTGCATAACTATAAACTTTTTAGTTTGAAAATTAAAGCTCCAAAAGAAAATGTACATCGATAGCTAAACATTACAAATGTATTAAATTTTGTCAATTTACAAAATCATGATATAAAAACAATTACTATATTGATCGATTAATATAGATTTAATCTAAATTTGCAAATAGAGTAAAATTTTAGCGATAAGCTTAAAATTTACATCGAACAACATCAACACATTTATTAATACTTTTCATCTTGTAAGAGGTAAAAAAAAAATAATTTTAAAATTCCTAAAGATAATTTAATGCAAATTTTTACTTGTTTATGATGGACATCTCGTAATTGGTCCATTTGTGTTTCAAGAGCAGCTCGCATACTAGTGGCTTTCTCTTTTTCTTCTGCTTTTTCTTTTGATGATGATACAATGTGAACTTGTTCTAAAATCAGAAATGTATGTGGTTATCTAAGTGATTAAAAAAAAACCTTTTTTGATGGAAGAGCCAAAAGTTACATTATACAACATTTTCTTGATTTTAAAGAGCCACTAAAAATGTTAGTAATTTTTTTTTTTAATTTGAATAGCCGTAATAATACAATTTTAATTAACGAATTGCATCAAGAGTTATTTCTCTAGATGTAATCCGTTAATTGAAATAAAGGGTTACATCAGTGGAAGTATTGCATGTTTTTTGAAAGTTTAGTGAAGTCTGGCTCATAAATACTAATTAGTAATTAGTTATAGATAGTGTCACGGTTATCAGGTTTAGCGGCATATTTTTACTGTAGTAAACATTTTATTACGATAGCCTGTGCTCCAAGCGCGTACTATCAAGTTTTTGTTATGAATTATTTAATATTTTCAAAATCGACTAAAATTATATAATTTTTTTTCATATTATAAAATATTGTTTTACGAAACATTAATTTTTGAATGTGGAACTGGAGAACCGCAATTTAAAATCAAAAGAGCCACATGTGGCTCACGAACTGTAAGTTGCCGACTCCTGATAAAGATATTGCCTAAATGGTTAGCTTTCAAATGCTTTAAGACAGTTAAACAAAAATCTCAGGTATTCATTGAAAATCCCAATAAATACATTTCTATCTGCTGCATATGAAACTTAAATCTATAATACTTTAGAAGTATATTATTTGAAAGTAAACACAACTAGTCATACCGGCTGCTTTCATTTTTGCAAATTCTTCTCTTAATGCATCAATGTTTTCTTCTAAAGTGCGTTTCTTATTTTCTGCTTCTCTTAAGGATTCTTGCATAGATTTAAGACGAGCTTCATTTTGTGATATTTTCAAACGACTTTCACCTAGTTCTTTCTCATAATCACTAACCTAAATTTTGTAAAACAAAATACATATTAATATTCTAACAAAAACAATTATTGTTAAGTCTACTAAACATTACTTTTTTGTTCATATCAGTTTGACTTAATTCAAAGAAATTGCATCGTTGAACTAAATTTTTGACTTCAGATTTCATTTTACTAATATAAAGTCTAGCAACAGTAAATTCTTCATCCAGCTTGCTATTCCCATCACTTATAGCTTGTTGCTTTAATAAATAAATTTAGATTATTACATTAAACTCAGCCTTGAAAATAACTAGAGAGAATATATTACTTACATTAAGTTCAGCTTCACTTCCAATTGCTGCTCCAATTTCAGCTATATCTTTTAGAAGATTTGATAACATGTCTGTTGTGCGTTTCTTTTGGTGTATGAACATATCTTTTAACTGTTGTAGTTCAGAGGATGTTGAGTTCAAAGATGACTATAAAAAGAATATTATTAGTACATTTTCTATACTACAGTTATAAATAACTATAGGAAATGAAATGTATTTATTTGTATACTTCTTTTATTGATAATTCTTCCATAAGAGTCTCATTTTCTTTATTTTTTACATCAACTTCTTGACTTTTTTGATCATAATTAACTGCAAGTTCTTCAAGAGCTTGGAGTACTTCTTTCACTTCTTCCTTTGCACTTTCATTCTCTTGTGTAATTCTATGCATTTCTTGTTGTAATTGCTCGTAATCTCTTTGAGTTGATGTAAGAAGCTAATACATATCAAATTAAAATTTAATACTTTTTCATTACAGGTATATTGAATAAAACTTACTTCTTCCTGTTCCATTATTTGTTCTTTTAATTTTTCTATGTCTTGACTTTGTTGATTTATTTCTTCATCTTTATCGTCCAATTGCTGATATAAAGCTTCACGTTCTTCTTCAAGTTTTTGTCTTTCCTCTGTTGACATTGATTCAGTCATTACACCACCTGGTATAGCAGGAACTGGACCAACCACTAATTCTAAGTACAAAATTAAATTAATTGATATTATTTATTCTATAGTAATTTTAGAATATAAACATAATGACAAAACTTTAATGACAGATTATTATGGTTTATTAGTTATTACTGATACCTTTTTTGATATCGACTTGGACATTTGGTGTAGATGCTTCCATTGGTTCTTGTAAATTGACTTGTTCATCTTCTTTTACAGTTTCTCCACACCTCCAACTAAGTAATTTGGATTAGATTTATTATTAAAAATAGACGTACTAAAAATTGTTTACCGATTAAGCTCAGACTGTAGTTTATCACACTTGGCTTTATAACGTGTACATTTTTCTTTCTCTTTTTCATAACGTCTTTTCCATTCTTCTGCTGTTAACTCTTCATTGACAGTAATAACATTCTTAATGGTTTTTGCTCTTAAAAGTAAGTAAAATAAATTATTATATTTCATACATGTTTCTATATCAAACGATAACTAGGAAATGTTAAGACAATAGCCCAGCAATTCTCAATATCAAGTCACAGAAGTTTTTAAAGTGGGTCGCGAGGGATAGTTCACAGTTTACATATTCTTGCATGACCTATATGAATACCCAAAATTATTTTTTCCTAAAATCATTATAAAACAGTTGAGAAAGAAAATTGATATAAATATTTTAAATTATTGTGATACTCGTAATTTTTATTATTTTATACTTAATTTAAGTTTTAATATAATATGAGAATTACGTTTTCAATATACTGATTGTTTGAGGGTTGTAAAATATTGAATTTTATATTTTAGAATTTTAGGATTTTGCTTACATAAGGTAAGGAACCACTGCAGTGAATAATTTATATTATTAGAGAACTCTGCACATTTCACATACCTAGGCGTTATGCTAGACCAATCCCTTATGTATAAATACCACTGAGAAAACTAAGCTAAAAATTACTACAAGGAACAACAATACTCCGGAAACTCATAGGCTGTACGTGGGGGAGGTGGGCAACACACATACACTACGTTTATCTGAACTGTCACTGTGTTTCTCTGCTGGGGAATATGCTAGTCCTGTGTGGAGTAGGTCCGTCCACACAAAACAAATAGATACCATTCTGAATGAATCCTGTCGCTTGGTAACAGGTTGTCTTAAGACTCTTAAGAGTCTCAAGTTAAGAGTACTCCACTTCCGAAAATTTACCAACTCGCTGGTATCGTCACACCAAACATCCGCCGGGAGGTCGCAGCAAACTGGGAAAGAACCAAAGCAGAAACTGATATACGATAACCACTACATAGCCAAACTACACCTAATTTCAGACTTAAATCCAGCAAGTTTTTTAAAAACGACAAAACTTCTAAATAAACATCTTGAAGAGGCACGAAGAGAAAGGTGGAAACTCTCTCTCTCTTTAAAGAAAATAATAAACTGGAGTCCGAACCACCAGAATCTTTGCCAGCAGGATACAAATTAGACTGGCATACCTGGAGATTCCTTAATAGACTCAGAGTAGGAGTGAGTAGATCTAAAAACAACCTAAAGAAATGGGGCATCCTACAAAACACCTCAACAAAATTTGAGTGTGGTATGGAACAAAACATAGTACACCTACTGAACTCTGCCCATTTTCATGTACGAAATATAGATCTCCTGTATGCAAATCCAAATGCTATCAAAGTAGCAAGATTTTGGTCAAGGCTAATCTAAAACTAAACAAACATCAAATCCAGACAACTATGTTATCATAAACTACAATAAATTCTATTTATGTATCTAATGATATTGATTAACCAATTAATGCATTTTACTATATTTTATTATTTATATTTATATTTATATCCATATAGACTCACAATTATATATATTTATTTTTATTTTCACTGATCTAATTATGATTTATTACCATTTGTTTGTAATTATCTAATTGTGGTTATATGATACAAAGAAAAAAACTTATCCCCATAGTCATAACTAAAAACTACAATAAAAATTGATAACTAGAATCAGTCTAACGCAAAAATAAAAATATATCATGCAGATACAACCTAATATCCATTTTACCTAATCATTATAAACAGTAAACACAGTGATTTAATTTAAAAAATATTTTAATCTATTCCTTTAAAGTTTGTTTGATATGTCACATATTTAGTCATGTTAAATCACTTGTTAATTAAGATATTAACTCAGAGGTATATATAAGTTTCACTTACCTTCTACCAAAATCTAAAGTTGATTTTGTTTCAGACTCATTGAAAGATGCAGGAGAGCAGCAAATTATAATTGTAGTACGAGCATTTCCACCCAATGATTCTTGTAATATACGTGTTAGTTTTGAATCTCGATATGGTATATGTGTTTTTTTATCTTCGGCCAATGCAGATATTACATTACCCAGAGCTGATAATGATTTGTTAATATTTTTTGCTTCATCTAACACTGTACCTTCTGCACCAGTTTTGCTTACCTTGAAATTATAAATTAAGTGAAAATTTTTTTATTTTAATTTTCAAAGTTACTATTAAAATTTAAATAATTTACTTTTTCACTACCCGCTAAATCTACAAGATAAAGCTTTCCAGATAATTTTTTTTCATTTTCCAAATTTTCTTGTTTCACGTTTATCAAAAACACACTATGACTTCTAGAACTGTGCTCATTCATGTCTAAGATATAAATAAAAATATAGAACTTAAATTTATTCTTATGGTTATTAAGTTATCATAAAATTACTTGTCACAGCTATATGTCTGTTGGCTTTGCCTTCTTCAATAACAGCAAATACTTCTTCTGGACTAGAAACGAAACGTTCAGTAGCACCTTTTACGAAAGGAACTCTATTTTTATCTTCATGAACACTTAAATTCACCTTTGATACTAAAACGAGTCAATATTGAACAAATTATTTAAACCATTTAAATAATTATGAACGAAAATATCAACATACCATCTAATAAATCACGAATCTTGTCCATATAAATTTCAAAATAAGACACCTTTATATGAAACTCCAAATTTTCTTCCATTGCATAAATATGGTTAAATATGTCATTGACAATCCGAGGAATAATACCTTGTTTTGATGGATCACCAATGACCCCTTCCATAGTATGTGTTTTACCAGAAGAGGTTTGACCATATGCAAAAATTGTTCCATTATAACCAGCAAGTACATCTAGTTAAAATTCAGCAAAAATTTAAAAACTTTCCTAACTGAGTTTGTAAAAACATAATTTTAAGGAGGAAGCAAAATATTATTTTAATAATCATCATACTATGAACATTTTATGTCTAACTCACCATAAAAATAATGAGTTTAAATGTAAAAACACTGCTGTACAGTAGAAATAAAAAGTTATACCTGATACAATTGACTTTGCTGCATCACCATAAACCTTATCTTGACTGGCATTTGGCTTGAAGACTTTATCAAACAAATAAACTTTTCCCTAAACACAAAAAACAACAATAATTATTTATTGAATATTCAGTTGGTTAGTTGATTATTAGACAGAACAAATAATAAAATTATTAGAACAACTTTGTTTGTATTTTTTAACCAAATATACAAACAAATGTTAAATTAAAATCAAAAAATAATTATGAAAAATGATTTTTATTAAAAGGTATAAACTTAAAGCAATAGATTTATCTATCTTACATCAAAAAAAAAATATAAATATAAAATATAAATGTACATGTAGTACATTACTAACTTACTATGAATTTTGTTTTGTGTCAAAAACTAATAAATTCAAAATAAATTGGTAAAAAATATGATACTATTACTTTACATTTTTTAAGTAACTAATATTTATTTCAGTCACTAATTAACTTTGTAAAAATAAATGTAGACATATACTTTTTAAAGTATTTATCATAAAATTAATAATTTGAATGTTTAAAAATATTAATTCTATATACTAATATTCTATACATTTTTTTAATGTATTTAAATTGTATGCTTATTATTTAAAATAAATGTTTTAACATAATCAATGAATTACATTTTTTTTAGAAATGTTGAATGCTTGATTGAAAATCATCATTGGGTTATAAATTTATATAGATTGAAAAATTTAAGATTATAAAATGTGTCTAACTCAAAGAATACTATTTAAATTATGATGAAAGTTAATAAAATAAAATATTAACAAATAAATGTGTATAGTGAAATAAAATAACTATTGATCCTTATTATATGGTTAATTTAACCCAGTTATAATTAATATATATAACTATAGTTAATTAATAGCTAATTAATATTATTTTTTTATAATTTATGCTCATTTTAAATATACAAGCAATTTAAAAAATTTTAATGTTCCAAACTTACTTTAAAATTAAAATATAAAAAAACCTACAAGACTCATTGGCTAAATATTCTTACTTGAAATTTTTGATATGACAATTTACCTTAACATAAAACGTAACAGAGTCAAATGAACTATTTAGAACACACATTTTGCAAAGTTATGTGTTTGTAAGATGGAGAGAACACAGCAGGTGTTGCCTACTCCTAACCATTGTAATTAGGACATTAGGTAAATACTTATAGATAATTATTAATTATTATTGTAAAATGTTTGTATTTAATTTAATGTGAAAACTTTAAGCTCATTCCTTTTTTTTTTTGTGATTAATTATACATTTCTAAATATAAGAAAAGATAAACATGATAATTGAAAAAAGTATCAACATTAAGGATAGGTAGATCAATCTTGAATTTTCATGAACTCTTGCTTAATTTTTTTCTTAAACTGCCTTAACAAAAATTAATGTCTCAACTGAATTTAAAAAAATGAAACCATAACAAATTTTAAAATAAAATAGAAGCAAAAACAATTTGAACTTAAAAAAAAATTTAATTTACCCTTCGACAAGTGAATCAGTATTTATTAGTTTCCACTCAGGGAACAAATTAACAATTAAGGATTTCTCTACTAGGCTAAATAAGTTTAAGTAAAGACAAATATTTACATCTTAAATATAATATTGATATCTTTTGTCAGTCAGTAGCATACGAGTATACAACACATAAATTATCGTACAAGGTACAACCAATATTGACATGTCATTAAAGTAAAAAAAAGGTTTCTCTCAACAACATAAATATTAACTTTGATTTACTCAGCATAGGGGAAAGAATGAACACTAGAATAAAATCCTTCCACTACCTTAAGAGGAAGCAACACCCTCATTTTACACATGTACGACAGAGAAAATTTTTGTTTACCATTTGTAAAAGTGTGCTGTTAGTTTTGTATTAGAGTGAATTGATATATTATCAAAATTTTAGGTAAGAACATTATCTCTATTTTCTTGTTGGTTTTATAAGATGTTTTAATTTTCAAAAAAGTTATGAGCGTGGAATATATTAATATTTGAAAACGTCTACAAAAATTTCCACCTAAATAACTAATAACCTACTTGTACTACCTACCTAAATTGTCTATTCATGCACCAATATTAGTTTTCAGTATTAAAATTAATGTTTTTTTTTTTTTTGTTATGAACTTAAAAATAACCTATTAAGTACTAAATTTACACTGAAATGAGTGAAATGTTTACTTCTTTAACCTTGTTTCACAGTCAATTTATGATCCCATTTATCAACCATAGGTATGGAAATAACACAATAGAAATTTAAAAACTCGGTTGAATAATTTATTACTTACTTTATTTGCTTGAATTTAAAATATGTATATATTTATTTATTTATTTGAGTCTATTATCAATATTTAGAAAATATAATTAGAAAAACTACAAGATATGCCAATAAAAAAATTAATTATACATAGAAACTGTCCATCCCTGAATGTGATGAGAGGACAATGAGAAAACATTCAGTAAAATAATAAATAAGGTAACTAAAATAGATAACAGTAGTTTTGAGCCAAATCCAATAAATGTTTTCAGTATTTTTTGCAAATTCCTCACAAAAAAGAGTTAAGCATTATTATTATAATTATTTTATAAAAACAAGTAGATACCAACCTAATACATTTTTGCATATACATATATTCAAACACATATAGTTAACAGTGCCTAAACCCGTTTTTTTTTTCTAGAAATTGGTTAGGTAAATAAATAAATAACTAGAATCATGATTTTCATTTTATAATACCCCAAGCATGATCAAAATCAAGCGTTTGATGCCAGGTTCAAACTCCAATCACCAAAGTTGAGAACTATATTGACAAAAATGTAACATTGTTAAAACCAACATCAGGACCAACATTAAAAAATAGGCACCTTGAAAAAAAAAATTAAATTTTTTTTATATTTCTTAAGATGATGGTTCCTGAAAGAATCATTCTGTATATCAAATAAAAATGATTATATTAATAATTTTAAATTAGTCAAATCTGGTTAGAATTTATTTTAATAAAACAATATGGGTAATTTATTTAAACTGTTTCATCATTCAACATATACAAACAATTTTTTTAATACTATTTGAGAGTGGATATAAATAAAATATACATTTAAATATATTTAATTATTAATTTATTTCTTAAATATTTACTATTTAAATTGTTACATAATATAGCCTATATATTTTATGCTTTAAATTACTTACATAGTGTGAAAAGATAACGGTTCAAAATAAAAATTATCAATCTCATAATTTATTATTCTAAGGGCCATTCTTACAATGCTCGGTTAGTGCCTGATAACACTAACCGGAAGAATTTATCATGAGTTAACCGATAGAATTCTACCGGTTAGTCTTAACCGACACTTAACCAGAGATTGTAAGAACAGGTCTAAATAATATTAGTTACCTAATCCTAAATAGACTTTTTGTGCTACATTGTTCAACTGTTTTCTCTACTTTAATTTTACATATCATTTGCAGTTTTATCAGTACACTTTTAAGTACTAAAATATTTAAGGTGCTAACATAAAGCAATCCCAGCAATAAAAAAAAATAACAAAAAATTGATAACATCAATAAATAAACATTGAAAAACTTAGGGAACCATAGGTATCATAATGATTTTATATTTTCAACATACCTATATTGTATTTGTTTGAATACTTATTACTTGATATTTGATTAGGCACATAAAATATGTAAACATTAATTCATTACCTAATAGTGACAAAGTTATCATTTGGTGAGTAGATGAATAAGAACTTAAAGTTGTATTACATCAATAAATATGTATGGTAATGGTAAATGTTGGGGTAGGTACTATAATTAAAAATGTAAGTTCACAGAATATCTTAAAACATTTAAAATAAAAGGTTTTAGGAACAATGATTATATATTGTTGTAACTTGTTCTTAAGCTTATTCTATTTAGAATCTAATTGAATATTAGACTGAAATACCTTGGATGGAATCACCAAAAAAGGACAATTAGCCGTACTTACTTATAATATTATAACCATGAGAAGTATTGGGCAGAAAGCTCACATTAAATGGATTTACCCAAAAGCTTTATCGGTTAGGTTAAAATTAATAAATTGCATGAAAAAACATATATAATATGTAGTTGACAAAGGTAAGGCACAGGCACTTGTTGATGTAACAACATTGATTTGAGTATCGTGTACTTACGCCAATTGTTATGCAGTTTTCATCAGGTCCAGTGGGAAACTTAACAACGAACCTGGACCCTGCTTTTTCTTCTGAATCATTCAGCGGACGGAATCGACAGACGACTTTGATGCTGTCCTCAGCGGCGATTTCTCTCTCGGCTGCCATTATATCTGATAGCGAACTCAAAATACGATTGTAACGTAATAACACGTATCACTGGTTACCCACGATTTGCCGGGACAAGGAGCAGATTACGATATCGACGTGCAACGATTCGCGAGTAGGTGGCGGCCACCCACACCTTTGACGATAAGCTAACGCAGTTTATTTTTTTCTAATTTTCTATTATTGTTTGACGAAACACATCACACCAGTATACACCACAACAGGCCAAACTACGCTAACATTATGACATCTATCTAACTATCGCTATTATATTATAACAATATCACTTATATCAGGCAATCGGGAACGTACACACCGCATCCGTGTCCGTGTGTGGACGAAATCGGAAATACACGTATAGCCGTACAGGCGAATGTCGGCGGTGGCCGTCGGAGAGCGCGCGGCGGTTTGGTAGTGTGGGGGGGAGGGCGACGAACGCTCGCCGATAAGCCGATAACAAAAACGAAGAAAAACGTAGAAAACTTTCGTCGTCGGTGGTGGTGAAGGGAGAACGATCGCCGTTGGGTTAAAAAATAATAATATTAAATTAAATTATCGGATAAATATTAATGTTCACGGCAATGTCCGTGCACAAAGCATTCGAGGTTGAACCACATCGATACGGGTGATAGCTACTGATTATTCCGTGAATGCTTTTTTTTTTTTTATCATCTAGCAGCCGTTCCGTCTTGACAGTGTAGTTGGCACAAAGCAATCGCAGACACGGTTACCGGACCGGAACGATATACTCGGTATACGCTCGCGGGGGTATGGAGGTAACCGTTCTGAGCAGCTGCAATTACTGTGGTAGTCATCTAATGGTAGACGGTTAATGGTTCTGCGTTCGTCTTCATCGAAAACAGCGGTCGTCGATTGCACGGGGAACGCGGCCAGAAGCGCTAGGGCTAGACCACACGGACTACAGTCTACAAGTTTTCAAAACCTATACGTGTCGACGTGTCGTGGACACGATTTATCGATTCGTCGAAAATCGGAATGTTTATATTAATTAGGTTACGGATAATGACGTAATGCCGTAAATGTATACATTTCCCGGACATTATGGTACCGCCTGATTGTGAAGGCCGGGCCGATAGGAAATGTAAACAAAACTATGTGCAATGCCCGAGCTATTTAGAATTTCCAAGTCTAACGATTATCTTAGGCAATCGATCATATAAACCAAAATGGTTTTACTATAATATTATACTGTAAGAAATTTAAATAACTTTTATTTTGAAAAAAAAATTGATTAATACTTTATTGAATACTATTCCTTAACTAAAGGTATTTAGTTGAACTACTATTATTATAATGCCATTTGAAATTACATTCCTCCCTGTCCACCTAAATTTAAATATTTCCTAATTTCCTTGCTGCTTCTCTTATTGCAATTGTTAGATTTACAGGAGTCGGGACTAATATACAGTAGTTCATTTTTCATTGCATGTAGGAAACTGATTAGGTAGTACTATATTATATATATAAGTCTTCTAACTTTCCTTCAATGAATTGGTGTTCCAATCGTATAAATGTGTAATTATCATCTTGAACTAGCTAAAGTCTAAAATATTTAATGAAAATATTGAAATGATATGTATCGTACTTAATATTTTAATATAATGCATGCAGGGGCGTCATTTCAGATTATTTTCGGGTGTGCGAAGTTTCAAGCAGGCCATTTTGAAATTTCACCAAGCCATATAAAAATAGATATACATACGACATACGTATATGTATATTATCCTGCATTCAATTATTTCCATACATTATAGACCGGTTATTACAATTTGATTTTAATCATATAAATAATTGTGCATTTGAGGCTCCTGCATTATTTTAGTCTTCAGCAAGGCGCAGGCCAATTGCAACATTCTAAAAGTAAGGGGTGCGACCGCACACCCTGCTGCCCCCGAAATGACGCCCCTGAATGCATGTATTTTACCTGTGCATAGTACTTAACAAAGATCACTTCAAATTAATCAGGTTAACCTTTTTGTTCTTTGTCGTAGACATGAGACAATTCAATCACGGTTAAATCCAGTGGTGTGTCATACATGTGTGCGATGTGCGCAAATTCCACGGACCCTCGGCTCGAGGGGGCCCATTATTGTTCAACGTTCCACAACAATTTTTTATTTGTGTGACGTAATTTCATCTTGTTTCTTATGTAATTGAAATTTTAATAAAAATGGAAAGTACCTGTGGATTTGCATAAGATTTTATAATTTTAGAATAAAAATTCTTACTTTAAACTTGAATTTATATAGTTATACCTATATTATTTAATAAAAAAACGAAGGGGGGACTTTTTTTTAGTTTTGGACACAGGCCCATCTTCGGATAAACCGCCACTGGTTAAATCGTTGATGTTTAGACTATCAGAATAAATCTAAATTCAATTATATTATAAGGCAGTTAGCTTGAATCTCGAAAATTATTGTCTGGAAGGATTTAGTGTTATCGTATAAGCACAATGCCTCGTATATGCATCATGTGCGTGTGTGTGCGACATGATGGTTAATGCATAATGTGTGCTCTTTGCAGTCGAAGCAGATGTTGTTGCGATCAAACGATTTTTCAGTCGTATTGTTATTCTGGGTTGATAAAGTAATTTTAAAATTATTGTATAGAACCCCCACGTTCTTTTAGTGTCATACACACGTCACGTAGTAAGCCTTATGATGGCTTGTAACATTATTTATAGGTACCTATGCATTTTTTTCTCTTTTTGCTGTAGTAAGTACAATCAGTGTTAATGTTTTTAACATAAAACTTAATAATTACAAAAGTATACTAAAATAAAAAAAAATGCTCTTAAGCATGATGAATATATTTTTATTTTTATTGGAATTCATTAAGGAAAATTGAAATTTTTCACCAAACATTTGTGATGGTATTTTCTAAACATGTTTTAACTTATTTAAAACTATTCAGACTAATTTTAAAGAAATTTTAAACGTATTAGTTTTTTCAATTTATATTGAACAAACTTTTATTTTTGGTAAAAAAAAGCTGGAAAATATTGTTCTAAAAACAGTTTAAAATATTTTTTTAACAAAAGTTGGATATTCAAAGCTCAAATTTTGACGAAATCTGCTAATTATTTTACAGTTAAAAAAGCATTGAAATTTTATTTTTAATCACTTCAAGCGTGAAAATAGTTTTAAAATTATAAGGTTTATTTAAGTACAAGTTTCCTTAATAGAAGTTCATATATAAAATTAATGTAAATTAATTTTTTTAAGTGTGACTTTGAAATTCAAATTTTGTGTATGATAAATATTATAACATTGTACGTATATTATTTTGTATTCAATAATGTGTGTTTTTAATTTTTAAAATTTAATGTATTCAGATACACGATAGTCGAATAGTCGATACTATACGATAGAAAAAAAGTATAAATGTATATTGATTCTAGTTTGAGAGGTCAAATTGAAAAATTCTCAATAGTTTTAAAACGCATCTGAAAACTCCTAAAAAAAATAATGAAAAACAGAAATTCTTACACGTCATTATCAGTTTTTGTCAGATTTGATTTTTTTTTTTTAAATACCACTGTAACTTGAAAAAAATATGTGTAATACATGTAATTTTTACTAAATGTCCAAATCTTTATACCTTATATTAACATTTCTTTTACACTGCACAATACAAAATACCAGGACTATTTTAAAGGCATAAGAAATTTTCAATTTTTGCTTAAAATTATTTTTGATAATATTTTCCCAACATAAGGTTTCTAATAAGTTGTTATTTTTGTAATTTAAAAATAAATTGAGCTTAAATTCTCAATCATTTTGACAAAATCTAATAAAATTCTGAAAATAAGCTTAAAACTCTTTTGAAGTTAGAAAAAAGATTTGAAATTTTAGTATAAGATTCTTATATGTTTTTCTAGCTTAGAAGAAAAATACCGGAAATTCACATTCATTTTTGATTATTTTTATCACATCGGATTTACTCGTGATAAATTAGCGATTTCTTTTAGAATGATTTTCTTATTGTGTTGTAATTAAAAAACAAATAATAGAGTAGATAATTAACATTATCACTAAATGTGTATTTTACGATTTTCTATATCTGGTAAATTTTAAAAATATTTTGAATTTTTTTAAAATATTTATAAACATTTGATTTTTTTTCCTAAAATAATTTTGATACAATTTTTTTTCATTGATCAAATAAGTTTGAAAATTTAATACGAGGTCCTCAAATTTTTTTATAATAACAAGTAAAGAATATTAAGTTCATCAGTATAATGATTTTTTATAAGCATTTAAAAACTTTAGTTTTTGGCAAAATTTATCAAAGTAACGAATACTCCTAAATTATTTTCTAGATAAAAAATTATGAAATTAGTTAAATTTTTGTAGTTAAGGGTTGAAAATATAAAACAAGTTTTTCATAAGTAACAATTTACAGACATGCTGCAGAGCCGTGCCCAGGATTAAAATGTAGGATTGGCTCGGTTATAACTATTTTAATTAATATAGGTAGGTACACATGAATTTTAGAAATTTGTTATATCATTTTACATCAATGGACAATAGTTAATACTAATTAATACTAAAAAAAAATGTATTTTTTGTATGACTGTGGTCAAATATCCAAAACAAATAATTTTTGTAATTTAAAAAAATATAGTCCCGTAGTCTCGTACTTTAATCTGGCCACCTTACACTAAATGTTTAATACATATAATACACACCAATCCACCATTGTCCATAAAAAATTATGAATACCAAAAAATAACATTTATTAACAAAATATAGTAAATGTATAGTGTATACTGTGATTTATTTTATATATCGCGGACTTTCCCACTACACCTATAACACAGAAGTTTCTCTTTACGCTGACGACAGTGCTGTCTATTCAAGCTCCAGTGACGTACACATTGCCACTAATTATATACAGTGCCACTGAAACAAAATAAAGTGCTGGGCGAAAAAATGGAAAATTATCTTAAACCCCTCAAAAAGTACAGCAGTATTATTTACACTTCGTCGCCCCAATACCACTCCCTCTCTAGTACTTAATGGCGACTACATATCCTGGTCTAACTATAAAATATCTAGGCGTTATCTTAGATAAAAATTAACTTGGAACCCTCACATTTCTTCGAAACTCCAACAAGGCTACCAACGACTCAAAATTCTTTACCCCTTAATCAACCGTCAAACCGCCTTAAGCTGGAAGTGCTCCATGCTTCTTTATAAGCAAATTCTACGACCATTAATACTCTATGCTGCTCCCATCTGAGGTAACTGTGTCAAAACTCACATAAATAAAATTCAAGTCTTCCAGTCCAAGATTCTACGCATAATATCCAACGCGCCGTGGTTCATCAGAAACGAAGCACTTCATACAGACTTCAGACTCCCGCAGTTAAATCCTACAACAGTATCTCTCAATAATTTTTTTAACCAACTAAACAACGCCAAAAATGCAAAATATTTCAAACTCAGCGATAAGCCTACCCTCCGGCGTCTCAAGCGCGGACCTCCTCATGATGCCCTTTCTCAACGCCAATAAGATTTACAAAAACAAAAAAAAAAGCGGGTAAGTCGTGGATGTCGCTCTGCTGTACAGTAGGTTACTGTAATGGATGGGATTAAATTTGAATGCAATGATAGGTATCATTGTATACGAAAAACGATTCTGAACGGAGATGATTTGTCAGTCTAGGATATATTATATTTAAATATTGTCATATATTCTATTTTGAAACAAACATTTTATTTTTCAATTAAGACGCATTTTGCATGAGGCATGGTTAATCAATTAGTGTAGTTATCATAATTCATAATACCTTATATATACGAACGAATACCTGGTTTGAGGATAAATCGTTATCATTACGCGATTTCATAAAAATTTAAAACTTGAACGCTCAAAACATTTTTCCTATAATGACGCTTCAAATTTTCTCTATAGCTATTTGAAGCAAAACTTGTGGAAAACTTGGTGTTAAATTTTATAACCTTAGATATAAATACAAACAATATTATGAATTTTGAACTACAAAATAATTTGCAAATATTCATGGTTTTGACAAATTTTTGTCAATATTTGAAATTCAAATGCTAATAAAAATTTAATTTGAATTTCCGGTGGACATTTTTTTATGTGATAAAGATTGACAAATTTGTAAGGAATCTTGTATTAAATTTTCAAATCTTAGATTTAAAAAGAAAATTTTTTATGAATTTCTAAGATAAAATAATTTACGAATTTTTGTGATTTTTACGTATGTTGTCAAAATTTAAATTTAAATGCTTGTAAAAAAAATGTGACTATACATTTCTTGTATTTTTCAACTGCTATTGTAAAAATATTTTAGGAGCCTTGTATTAAATTTTCAAATCTTAGGTATAAAAGGAAAATTTTTTATGAATTTCTAGGATAAAATAATTTACGAATTTTTGTGATTTTTGCGTATGTTGTCAAAATTAAAATTTGAATACATGTAAAAAAAATATTGTGGCTATACATTTATTTTATTTTTCAACTGCTATTGTAAAAATATATTATGAGCCTTGTATTAAATTCTCAAATCTTAGAGTTAAAAAGAAAAACTTTTATGAATTTCGATCTAAGATAATTTGAAAATTGCTGTAATTTTTACGTATTAAGTCAATATTTGAACTTCAAATGCTAATAAAAAAAAATCGTGCCTATGTATTCTTATAATTTTTTAATCACTATAAGAATAACTTATGAGGAACTTTGTATTAAATTTTCAAGTATTTCGATATGGCCAAAAAATTTTTATCGACACTTAAAAAAAAAAATTTCAGACAAATTGAAAATTTCAGTCGTCTATAAATATCTCAAAAAAAGTCAAAATATTTTGAAAATTAAATCATGTAAAGAAAATGCCAATCTAAATAACTGATAAAATTTTCAAGTATCTGCGACTTATACTTTTTGAATAATAACAAATATTTAAATTCGTTTGAGGATAAATCGTTATCGTTACGCTATTTCGTAAAAATTTAAAATTCAAACGCACTTAAAATTTTTCCTATAATGATGCTTCAAGTTTTCTCTATAGCTACTTGAAGGAAAACTTATAGAAAACTTGTGTTGAATTTTCAATCCTTAGTTATGAACGCAAAAAATTTTATGATTTTTCAACTTCAAAATTACTTGAACATTTTCGCGTTTTCGACAGATTTCGTAAAATTTTGAACTGTAAACGCTTATTAAAAAAAATTGTGACTTACGATTTTTAATTTTTTTTTAGCTACAATAATAACAACTCATAAGGAACCTTGTATTAAATTTTCAAGTTTTTTGGGTTATCCAACATTTTTTTACCAACACTTCAAAAAAAAATTCTCAAAAAGATCAAAAATTTCAGTGGTATATAAATAACTCAAAAAAAGTCGAAAATGTTTGAAAATTAAACTGTATATAGATATTAGTAACATTAACATTTGGTGAAAATTTCAAGTATTTACAGTGATTAGTTTTTGAATAACAACCATATAAAAATATCGATGTTGTCGAAAACGGGTTTTGCGTAAAAATTCCCGTTTTTCTGTCATTTTTTTTTTTGTTTTTCTCGATTTTTTTGAAAATTGTTGGAAAATGTTTACTTTTGACCTCTATAATGCACCAAGGATTTTCACTTTTACATCGGAAACCACCACCAAAGTTTGAAATCGAAGCATTATTTCGACTAGTTAAGCTGTACACAGACTACACAAAAACAAAAAAAAAAAAAACACATCATTGTAAAATCAATACATTCATCACTTCGTTCAGAATCTAAAATACACTTAGATTAACTAATATTATTATGTCATATTTTATTATTTATTTATTCATCTTTGTAATTTACTGTATATGCCTATTGTAATTAATTTACGCTTAACAACTTAATGATGTTAAAAATTCTTTATTATATCAATAAGTTAGATGACCTTGTGTGTCAGAAACACTTTAATTTAATAAAAAAAAAATACTGTGATTTATAAGTTATAACTATAACTATATTCGTTATGTTATATCAACATCGTGAACATCGTGAAATTCTTGACGATTGTCGGCGGTAAACAACCAGTGATGAAGATATAAATAACAATCATTTTGGGGATATTATTGTCTATAATATTAGAATTTATATAATTTATTATTTTTAGTCAACGCCCGTCAAACAATAGGTAAGTACCTACTATGGTCACAATTATTATTCCCCGCGGAAGGAAGAATTGTTTTAAACACGTATAAACGCTTGATATGAGTGTAAAATAAATAATCATTGCACTGTTCCAAAATGATTTAATTTCGTATCATTTAGTAATACGAAAAATAAGTTACAAACTATTTGAAATAGAGTAGGCCCGGTCGCTCGGAGTCCGACCTACCAGGCATATCCGCTAGGCGGCCCGCTGGATCCAGATTAGGATTTATATCATATTTACAACTATGTATAAAATAGGCATTAATAATTTGATTAATACAACTTCCAAAAACTCTGATTATTAAATAGTAAATACAATAAACGGCAGAAGCCATTTGAATTTTTAGAATATTTTTTTGTTGATTTTAGATGTTTAGTCTACTTTAGAAAAATATCAATGGATGTGCACAAAATTGTAATGAAACCTGTTAATTTAGGTATATGAACTAAGCACAAAAGCAAACTTATCAAACTATTGTTTGAAACATTAAGTACAATTTACTACAATTTTTATAATATTTTCTTTTTATAACAATATGCATACAATATACAAATCAGATGTTAAAATATCTATTTTTATATAATAGGTATCTTGTATCTATCAATGTTTAAGTGAACTTCACAACCACATATGCTTACACCGTCTTACACACGTAGTACGACATAACAAAATATCTTCTTTCATCAGAATGTACACTATTAGTGCACACTAGAATCGAATCCTGCCACTACCTTAGAAGGACGCAACACCCTCATTTTACACATGTATGAAGTATGACATAACACATAACTAATTTTTGTTTACCAGTGAAAATGGTGTTACTTTGTTAGTGTGGTGTTAGTTTTTATATTATAGTGAATTGACCTATCATCAAAACTTAGTTATCTGTGTTCTCTCGTTGTATTTTTACGATATTTTAACGTTTAAGTGAATTATGAGTATTTTTAAATGATGGTATTAATATTTTACATACTCGTAAGGTCAAAACAAGCTTGCGTTGTTATGTGATTTTTTTAAAATTAATGTAACTATTTAACTTATCGTGTTTTATACAATTGTACTACAAAAGACATTTGTCTTTATGTATTCAAAAACTACTCCACTGATTTTACGGACATTAAAATTTCAGATATTTTTTTAAAGATATTCTAAAGCTTCAAAATATCCAATTTGTAAATCTAATATTTAAACAAATTTCGATAATAATAATAGCTTAACTTTTATAATTTTTAAATATCAATATTATTTTGTAGTAAATTAATTTGAAACATAATTACTTTATTTAATCCTCCGCTGGTGCGGATTAACTATTTCAGTCAAATTAGTTCACAAATCACAAATATATACACCGACACACTACCATATTATAGCATTGTATTTTATGATTGTTATTTTTTTCACGGCAAAGATAGGTTGTACTACATTAACTATAGGTACCTATAGGAAATAACTAATAACGAGTGCTAGGATATTTATGAAATCGCATATTTTTTTTTATTTATTCAATTTAATGCTATAACACTGCTAACCTATAGGTAAAAATTTAATTCATGTTCTACTGAATCAAATAATACTATTTTTACTTTGTAAATTTGATGGTTTTATATTTTAATTGTATATTTTGGGATTTTAAAAATAAAAATGCATATTTCAGTAAATTTTTTAAAAAACAATTTAAATTAACGAACTAAACAACTAATTCCACGATTTGTATACCTGGATGGCTGAATAAGTTTTATAGGTGGTAATTATACTCTACCACGCATTGACGTAATAATACATACATTTTTACTATCGTGTTTGTTCGGGACTACGGTACTTTATTAGATATATAGCAATAATATAATTTTGTATACGTAGACGACTGGACAACGTACTAGTACGACTTAAATTGTCGTGTTGTCGGTCGTAACGTGTATTATATGTAAATTTAAAAAATGCATTTTAAATTGTATGAAAAAAAATAATGTATAAAAATAAAATATTAATGTTTTATGAATTAGTATAACTTTTAGAGCATTATTGTTATTGCATTTTTCGTAATTTTTTAGTACATAAATGCATGTATATTACAGTAGTTTTAAGTGCATAAACATCCGAGCCCTACAGTAATAAACTAATAACATAATATACTATATATATACTATTATAAAACTAAACAGTTGGTATGTTCGAAATCGCTTATCTTATGAAATAGGAATTACCAGTCCGATGAAATAGTTATATTAAGCAATAGATTAATATTAATGGAATGTGCGGAATATTTTTTGCGCGTGTACCGCCGTGACTAGAATCAGTAGAATCGTTTTTCATTTGCAATTTTTTTTATTAAACTCAAATTCAACGCATCAGTTAACGATTAACTTCTCCGTTTTAGATTCTGAGCGAATATAGTGAATTGATTTTACAATTATGCGTGTTTATTTGTTTACGTGTTTAATACACGTTTTATAGCAGTCATACATTTTACACGTATATTTTCATGTTTTGTGTTGTATTCATATTCTTAATTTTGAAATAAACTCTAATGTTTCTTGGTTGTATTTACAATGTTTCTGTGTGACTTATTATTTTGAAATTGTAAATTAATTTTCGTAAATAAAGATCATTATTGTTATTATTTTTATTATTATTATTACATTGAAGGCGACTTTAGAAATGACGCTTTTAAATTTTACATCTGTCCCTAAAAATTAAAAGAAAAAACACGTAACTGAAACTGAGATGTATTCTTTTATTTCCCCAGGGTGGTTTTCAAATCATTTACATCATAAGAAAATAATAATTGATCTTTTTTGTGGTTGGTACCTTTAAAGTAGTCTAGTCTAGTACCATTGACTATAAACACATAAAATAATAAAAACTATATACTACAGTTGTAGTATCTACTACGATTAGATGAACTAAATTGTATAACAATCCCACTATAGTCTGTTGTACTGATGCACGCTGTCTATATTATTTTTTCCATCATTGAATATAATACTCATAATATATCTATATGAGGCTGATGGTAAATTATATACCTATTAGCAAGGTACTTTGAATGAGATTGTGCCTATTGCTATTCTTAAGTGTACAACATCATAAGAACTGTCGATCCGCTTATCGCTCTCGTATTAAATCACCATTGGACACGTCGAGTGGATATATGCGTTTCAGTTTGAACCACAGCTATAGATAATTTATCTATAATATCTAACTTTAATCGTGGTTTGAACATTGAACGCAGCTTACTATTTATATAAGTGTGTATACCTACAAACAGAACAAACATTAAAATGCACTGACCGACACTCTGGCTATACTTAATTTTAAATTTAAGAGGACGTTATACCCGCATGTGTTGTCTCTGTCTTACAAGTGCATAACATGGTAAATTTTACACTCGGCAGATCACGTTTAGCTCCATGAGTTTAAAATTTAGAGTGAATTGACCTCTCATAAAAATTTATGGTAACATTATTATCGAGGGCCATAGACTTTTATTATATTTTAATAAAAAAACGATTTACGATATTTAAAAACGATTTATGAGTATTTTAAGACATACAAACAATTTACAATTTTAAAACACTCATAAATCCTTATAAAATTAAAATATAATAAAAAGTCTATGAGAAGCCTTCGATAATAATATTACCTTTAATTTGAATAAGAGGTCAATTTACTGTAAATGTTAAATTCACGGAGCTAAACGTGATTTGCTGATCGTAAAATTTGGTATATTATTTGCACTTGTAAGACGGAGACAACATATATGTCGGTATAAGTGGTATAACGTCCTCTTAAGAGTACGTTATATGTAGTTATGTAGTAACGCATATAATATAACAAAACGTACGTCCATCAGCTTAAATGTTGTGTTGTTACTTGTTAGCTTAAGCCTTAAACAGGCACGCCCGCAGAGATGCAGCTCAAAGGGGGCAAACAAAATTTTTTTTTAATAAAAACAAATTTAACTTTATATAAAATTACACTATTAGTTCTAATATTTATAAGAAAGAACATACTTAATACATTTTAAACAAAAGGCAGACATTTCAATACGGTCAATTATGAAAAATGCTATCGAAAGGAAATGTGAACATATATTGGGAATTATAATTTGTAAGATATCGATATCGCAATCGCAGAAACCGCTAATTGGTTTTATTGGTTTTAATATTATATTATCTGTAATTCTGTCGTAAACGTCGTACATTATACGATATAATTTATAATCCCGTTTGCTTTATTGCTTTCCAAGTATTTTGATTTGATTATTATAATATTATGTTTTTCATACAAGATTTCGGCAATTACGCCTAACCAGCCAAAAGTATTGAAAATAATCGTAATGTCTCCTATATGACATGTTAGATACAAGGATTGTCGAATAGTCGCTCAAGATCAACTTTAAGTAAAAAAACTTCCAATTTCGTAAGTGACACGAAAAATCTCAGGGGGGGCAATGGCCCCCACTGGCCCCTCCCTCCAGGCGTCCCTGGCCTTAAATATTAGAATGAATTAGCCCATTATTGTAACATTATATGTGTTCTCTCATCAGGCACGGATCCAATTTTGGGGGGAAGATGGCGCACGCCCCGCTAAAATCCCTAGAATAGGTTTGTGTTTATATATAATATATTGGGTATTTATTTTGATTAATTTCGTGGTTCATTACAACTACTAACTACTAACGAAAAATAAAATAACATAATTTTATATTTATTGTGTAGAGACTAGTGTGTATGTATGTTACTATATTACAGCTAAATTGCGTTCCGTCATCAATCGCCGTCGGTGATAAACAATATCCTAAGTACCTAAGCACTAATAATATCCTAAGTACATAATGGCTATTTTTTATAATAATATCATGAAAATAAAATATGTTTAATAAATCAATAACAACATGTATGTAACAAGCTTACAACTGTATAGGCATACAGCTTTAGCTTTATCACTTTATCAGTATCTGCAGAGTAGATTGTCGCCGTCGATAACTATATAATATTACCCTAAACCAAATATTATTATTATTATTGTACCATTAAAATTATAAATTAATATATAATTTATTTATTTACTATTACTAGACGAAATTATTTATGATTTTGATAAAAGGTTCTTTGGTGAAATGGTGACAATATGCAAGGTTTTATGAACTTATTAGTTCCTTCTAGTCTGACTTGGATAATAAATAACAAAAATCTGTTTAATATTGCAATAAAATTATGAAAGTGTAAAATCAATACAGCAGTTTATTAAAAAGCTCCCCTTATAATAATATCAACAAAGCTTGAGGGAGAACTTATAAACTCATAAAAAGTATCGACGAATAATATTATTAAATTACAACAATATAACAAAACGTTATTCTTGGTTATTTAATATGTATTTTCGTCCAAATTTGAACTTAAAATGACTATAAAAAAAAACATTAACAACAACTTACAAGGAAGTAGGAACCTTATTGTATTACATTTCTAGTATGCTTTTTTGTACAAAACGTATTTTACAAGGAAAACTCTCGCGTCCTGTAGTAGTGTAGTCAGATTCCGCTCATTATTTTTTTTTTTTATTCAAAATAATTAGAGAACATGCAGATAGTATCAAAGCCCGATTTACAAAACTATAATGATTAATTATAGAAGTTAAATTATGCATTTGAATAATTTATAAAATTTGTTATTTTTCAAACGTATTTTTTTTCAGCACAATTTAAAGTAAAATGAAAATTCAGGCTTTGATCCTACGTAAAAAAAAATCCTTATCTTTCAATTAATACAAAATAAATTATCATAATATTACTTGGCAAAGAGTTGTGAGAGTTTTTTCAGTGAATTCGTGTTTGTTTATATAATACGCTAACCTAACCTATGTATTACACTTTAAATAGATACTATACTATACTATACCTATCGGTCAGTAGATTAGTGGAAAATTATTATAATAAAGCTAGCAACCAGTGGTTAAACTGAGGGGGGACGAAGGAGGACTGAGTACCCCTTCTTATTTATGGTTAGATTATGCGTCCCCTTTAATTTAAGTCTCCAAAGTCTGGGGGGACGCTAAAAAAATAAATTTATTGTGAATTTAATAATATGTTCCATGTTAATTTTAATAATTTATTAAATTATTTATGCAGCCACACACATTGATTAGATTTCGAATTTAAACGTATTTTATTTCGCTCGAATAATCTCCACGTTCTGAAGATGGTTAAGTTTAGTGCGATAAGCGATTTTTAAATAATAAATTATTGTGTAGTAGTGTCACAGAATAGATTAAATAGTGTAGTGTGTTATCCATAATAGTGTGCGATTCCATGTGATATAATAATTATGGTTTAAATAAAATATTAAACTGAAAGAATATGAATAGTGATATTATTTATTATAAATTGTTTTTTTAATGAAATGTTTAAAACTAAAATGTAAATGTATTTTTTTTTTAATTTCGGGCAATGATTTTCAATTCATTTTTAACTTAGCAGGCATTATATACCTATTTAAAATTATTTTTCATAGGAGAAAATTTGATATTACATACTATATTAACATAACATTTTTATGAACCATGGTGTATAAAAAAATCAAATTATATAGGTTCATACCTAGTAGGTTTCTTAAAAAAGTTTGGTTAGATATAGATTTTGGATGAAGAACTCGGGAACGCTCCTTAGTTTTTGGTAACGTTAGTCCCCCCCTCAAAATTTTTCCCACTTTAACCACTGCTAGCAACTAAAATAAAAATATAGTTTCTAAATTATCGAAACTCAATTATAGAAGCTAAAATGTATATAAATAAAAATAAAAACTATGTTCAAAACATTCTGTTCCAAAAAAGTCATCAACTTAGCTATACTGAGCAGGCACGTATCTAGGATCAATTTTCGAGGAGGGTTTTAAATATTTTAAGTCCGTCTTCCGACAAGATTGCGATAACATATTTTAAATATATAACTACTTTAAACATTTCGGGGGTGGGGGGGGGGGGGGTTGAACCCCTGAATCCCCCCCTGTATATGGGCCTAATACTGAGTAATATCTTAGTTAGTAGGTATCAATAGAAAACAAATTGCTGACCAACTATAAAATATAACGATATATTATTGACACCTTTGCTGATTTAAAAAGTAGGAATGTTAATTTATAATACATTTTTATATTGTTTTTTATTATATTTATCGACTTGTTTTATCAATGTTATTACCTGTATTTGGCTTAAGTACATGGCGAATTGTGTTATTAATTTATTTACTTATTCATATTGTTATTGGTACAAGGTAACTACTATATATTTTAAGTTTGTTAGCTCCCTTGCCCCTTTATTTTAGGACCACAAATTTTACTCTGACCAGTGCCTCGCAAATCGCCAGGACGTCCTTGGCACTTAGACCTTAGTCTTTACAACTTTAAACATATAGGTATTGTATTATGTCATTACTGACTACCTGATATGTCGCTTGAAAATTATGAAACATGAGTATGTTTCTGTTCAAGAAATATAATGACAGTTTGCATCTGGACTCGGGTAATTTATACGTACATAGGTACCTAAATACCTTAAAAAAAAAATGCGAAATAATGAATCATCGATTCTATAGATAGGTACTTACAATGTTTACAATTATTATTAATTTGTATAATACTATAATTCGTGAGACAATGGCTAATGGCTGTTACCAAAACCGCAAAGCGTAAATATACCTACATAGGTAGTAAAGAAGAACTTTCAAAAATTATTTTTTTTTCATGACAAATAATCTTGTTTGTCATGTTTTTTTTCATTTTAGTTATCAACGAATAACGCTCACTCTGAAGACTTGTATACATAAGTAGGTATACCTACTACACGTCTAGTGTCTGCACTATAATTTAAGTTGCGATTGTCGATCGATATTAATAAAGTTACATTTATATGTTACATTGGGAAATTGGTATTTCACTATCGTAATAATATGTTTATCGTTGTTCAATTAAAATTGATATTATATAAAGGCCTACAGAATAGATAGATACGGCCGGTCTTATAAATGAGTAAAATATGGGGGTACGATACAGATAATGTACATAACTCGTTACCGTGTGACGTGTGCTGTGTAATGTATAGGTACTTAAGTTTAATGTTTTTCAGTTAATACCAAACACGCCTGGAGTGTGCACGGTGCGCGTTTTAATAATATTTTATGTTCTAAATTGTACGTCTGGGATATTACGTCTCTAAACCACGTGAGTACTATACACCACTATTGAGTTATTATTTTTTTTTTTATCCGTACACATTCGCCACTTATGAAAAAATGGCTCCAAATGCATCACCATTCTTTAATTTTAACATGGACAATAACGCTGTCCATATTCAGAAAAATGTCTGCCATAATTTTAATTACAATAATAAAACTAGTACAATATCGCTGTTCAGAAGTCGTTTGAAATCAATAAGGGAAAAGTTTACTGCAGTCAATAGCCATTATTTAAGGGAAAACGTCATAGAATCAGTCAGCCATTATTCGCCTTCAGCTTTTGTTAGAAGGGAAAAAACTGAAAATACATGGTTGAATGATATGCGAACCGTTTCATGCATGCGTTTGGATTTTATGCGTAAGATGACTATTCAACAAACAATGAGAGAAAAAATGGAGTTGTGGCAAAAGAAAAAAGATGAAATGACACGTGATAGAAAATTTGACATTTCATTCAAATCGAAATTTCAACATGATGACATTTTGGTTAAAAAAGAAAATTACAAAATGATTTTTGACCAAATTAAAAAACGCGCACACATTGCAGATGAACAGGCAAACATTGATTACCAACAACGTAGTAGAGAGATTTGCTTTAAAGCTGTCTTGACAAAAGCAGTTTTAATTGGAAATATTTTGAACAGTTATTTCAACGATCAACGGTTAGTATTAAAAGTAGGCAAACAAATCGAGGAATATCGTTCAATGGAGTTAAGATTAGATGTCTTAAAGAATATTAAAGTTGTTGAAGAAACTCCATTAATTGCCGCTAAAAGCTTATTAAAGGACCTAACATTATATAAAAATAATGTAGTTATGCCAATTCAAGCAGAAATGGAAATGGAGAAAAAAAAGAATTTGTTACATTTATTTTCTGTTAATAAGCCTGTTGATCATAATATGGTAAAAAATGTCAGACGACAATATGTTGCTTTAGTGAAAAATAATAAAGTATTGATTAACAATTTAACCAGTGTAAGAGAATTACCATTTGTAAATGATCCAACTACAAAAGTATTTCGACAAAATGTAATTAAAGTAATTAATACACTAGTTAATACTATATCAACTACTAATGTCACTCATTTAACTGATAAATACAATAAGTTAAATGCATTGTTGAGTGGAAAACTTGTCTGTGTCGCAAACACACAAGTTATGGTTGGTGAGAATAAGGAAGCATTGGCATTTTGTATGGAAACTTTAGCTACAAAAATAGTAAACTATGCAGAAGAAGTAATATGTGTGAAGACTCAAGCTGCTTATGAAATTGCGACAATTATAACTAAGCTTTGGAATGTCCATCAGCAATTTGGTAAAATTTTGTTTGCAGTAATGAAACAAAAATGTCCTTTGCTAGTTCCATTTTATCATCCTATAGCAAAACATTTAATTTGTGAGCAGCTAGACCATAAATCATTTGGTTACAAGTTTGATTCCTTAGGAAATGTTGAATCTGATGCTAAGTATCTACAACGTATGACAGGCATTATACGACTTTATGCATCTCTTATAGTTACCTCATCAAAATGCGACCAACCTGTAATTGGTCTAAGTCATGCATGGATTTTTGTAGCCGGAACATTAAATCAAAACCCAGTTGCAGACATCACAGCTACTTTATTGGTTGAATTTCTAAAAATTGTTGGTTTTGTAATGCATCAAGGATATGGAAATCAGTTCATAAAATTGTTACAACATATTAATACACACTATTTAAAAAAAATCATATTGGTTACACCTGAAGGTAATAGAGGACCTATTACTCGTTTAAATAGCTTTTTGTCAAGAAGTCTATGTACTGGGTCTATTGAAGAACCTGAAGGTATACTATTTGATTTTTGATAATTTTTATTTTGTATTTAGCTTAAGTTATTTGAGAACTTTTACAATTGTTTAATATATATATAGAAAAAATAATAATGAGAAAAATACAAAAAAATTATAAAATACAAAATACAAAAAAAGTGTGGAACAACTTATTTATTATTGGTAGAAAAAAATTATTGTTGATTGATAAAAAAAAATCCTTGTTTATTGAGAGAAAAATACTTATTTATTGAGAAAAAAATGCTTATTTATTGAGAGTAAAATACTTATTTATTGAGAGAAAATGTTATTATTATGTATCTATATAAAATATTGCTTGATTGTTAACAGCACTACTTTTTAATTTAAAGTTTTAACTTAATTTATTGAATGTTGGATTTTATTTACATTTTTAAAATGGTTTATGTTTTAATATATAGTTAATGAATCGCTTTTTGATCTGATTATACATAAATATTATTTTATTTTTTTATTTTTTGGTATTAACGTGTTCATAATATTATGCAACTTATTTTGAAAATATTTGTTTTGAGTTATTTATTTATTTATCCACTATTTTTTTAAGAATTTTACAACTTTGCCGCAACTGAATTTTTAAGTGTTAATAAAATTAACAGAATGTGTACAAAATACTTGGTTTTTTTTTATTTAAGTTTCCTTTTCTATTTAAATGTATTTATAGCAAGAAGAAATATCTAATTTAAAAACATATTTGAAGACTATTGTAGCATACTATGTAAAGTACATTATTAAATACCTATTGGTTGCATAGTTTTTTTTTACAGTTGAAATTTGTAAACTGTGATTGAAAAGTAAGTCTTTAGCAGATTTATTAGGTTCCATAGGAAAAAAATTGAAGTATTTAATAAAAATATTTTGTTCAAAGTTAGTATTATAGTAGCTTAAAAATATTGATAGACAGTACGGAATGAATCATTAATTGTAAAACACCTGTATTTAAAATATTATGATAAGTATAAAATGATGAAGTTACATAAACATTTTTGTTGTAAAATTAAAATTGTTTAAAAGTATTTTAAATGGTAAATATATTTTGTTTGATTTAATATTGATACATATACATTTTTAAAAATTTATATGAATAGGAGGACCGAGGAGTTAGTCAATGTATTTGATAATTGCTCTTTATGTAGTAAAAAATACGTATATAGCCAATTAAAGTGTTAATATTTAATGAAGATCTATACTATGTAATGAAAATCATAAATAGTCTCTAGTTCTCTACATATCTAAAAATTAGTTATAGCTTTTTAACAATAGTTTACACATCAGTGATTAGTCATTAATAATTTCTCTAATTTTTTAATCATACATATCTCTAGCAAGTTTACATTTCATGGTATTTACCTATTACAATCGAATAGTATGTATATTTTTTCATAAATATTATTATGATGTGAAAATAAAAACAATTAAATATTTAAAATTTACTGAAACATAAAAATAATCAGAATACTTAAACACTCAAATAATATTCATGTTTTTAAATTCTATTGTAATGGCCTTACAAATTTACAAAGTGAATACATTATACCTAAAAATACAACTATGGTAAATTTAGTAAAAAAATTTTAATATTCTTTTAATCTCTTAAAACGTTGCAATTGTTACAAAATAATTATTATGAACAGTTTCCAACAATATTCATAAATTATTATTCAATTTTAAATCTAAAACTTAATGATTGATTTCAGCTTAACATTTGGTAATGACTTTTATTATTTTCAGCAATTATTTAATAATAATTAAATTATAATAAATTATAAATATTTATATTAATAAATTAAAAGTTATGAATGCCAAATGTTTGTCAAATTATTATGTTAATAGATCAGTCCTCCAAGCTACCATAAAAATCACAATAGGCTGGTCATTAGCATTTAACTGTAATTTTATTTTAGATTTCTTATGAGAAGTTTGAACAAACATTAAAATAAAATAAAATAATGTAGCTATAATCAAACATAAAAAATCCTATAACTCACTCAGCCAATACCTTGCTAACTGATATAATTTATGACTATACATAACTGGATGATTACAAATATAATTCAATAAAACAAAAATATCAAATTCTTAAAAACAATGTTGTTCTTCATTAAATTTTTTTAATAATATTCAGAATTGTGTTTAAATTTCAAATAATGCCAGTGTTGGGTGAATTACATTAGAAAAATATTAAAATTATGTTAGTTGTCACATAATATATTTTTATTGAAATAAAATTTTCATTACAAGCGATCATTTTTATATTTAAAAAGTAGGGCGTAATAAATAAATTTACTTTTTTTTTAATTAATTACAAAATCAGTCCATAACGACTACTAAGTGATATGTATTCTATTAATTATATATATATTGTATAAGTATAACATTGATTATATTTACATTGTTATATATGAACAAAATTTATAAGTTTTAATCCCTGGCATCTTTGATAATATTGTCAATTATTACCTAAATTTTTAAGGATTGTAGATACATTTTTTCGATTTTTAATTTTTCATAAACATCTTAGCCCTTATTTTTTGTCGTACACTCTACATCATAGAGCAAGAAATTCATAACTTATTTTAGTTATATATTAATAGAAAATTATACATTATTCCATAGAGATTACATAAAAAAAAATTCATTTCAATTGCGTAAAACTTAAATAAAATAAAATGAAATTTATACAGCGTTACTGCAAAAGCAATTTTGTTATGGTAATTTGTTATTTGCGTTACAATTTAACACTGAATACTCAATACTGCCTAATGCCCAATATGGGAAAGTCCACAATTAATCAAGTAAACACGACGTAAATATATGAGTGTATCCACTCACTAGTACTAATTTATATAATTTTGCTTATAAAAAATAAAAATATTATGTAGGACATACCGAATACCGATCGAAAAATTAAAGAAAGTGTCATCAGTTCATCACTTATAAATTTTTTTATGAAATGTCAAAAGACGGATATCTCTATCTCATATTAATCTGTAATCATAAATTCAAAATACCAGGCTTGTTTGCTTATCTAGTACCTTCACGACCATAGATAATAAAGATCTTTATTATCTATATTCACGACTGGTAACAATAGTGATAAGGCGGCAATTTGATAAAAACTCTTATCAATAAGTGATGAATAACACTACAACAGCACATGTGCATTGTGCGAAGTGCCAAGTGCTGATGTCTTATTTTTTTACGACAATCGTGTTTTTAAATACTTAAGAATTAAGGTATATTATTAAATAAAATAATATTGTCTGCTCAATATGCCCAAAGTGAAAAAGGAAAAAGGTCCCAGTGACTATGGCAAACAAGGTAATAAAAATATAGGGATAAATATTTTTTTCATTTCTGCTACTTTTTTGCTTAAAAAATGATTTTTCGTAATTCTTTTAAATCTATATTAGTAACGTTTTTTGATTTATTCATAACTTTAACTTCTATTAATAATATTACTGTTAATCTTGATGCAATTTACCCACAGAAAACTTAAGTGAATGATTAGGTAATGGTTTTGGTTTTATTGATTTTCATTGTTTTAAATTTTTTCGCCATATAAGATAACCGATAAGCAAGGCTCGGAACTTTATGCGCTAAAACTTACTGAAATATGTGCATACATATGCGTTAAAATAATCAAAATATGCGGTATAATATGCAGTAAAAAAATGGCAAATATGCAAAAATATGCAATTTATTGAACAAAATACATTTTACATGCAAAATTATAAACATAATTGTTCACAAATTACCTACGATTTACAATATATATTTCATATCATGGTACAAAATATTAATCCAGTAGTAAATGTTGATAAAAATAAATACAGGCCGGTCGGCAGTCACTATTACCTACGAGTTCTCAGTAGTATAGAGATAATATTATTGTTGAGTGCTTGGGAAAAATACAGTAATAGCCGTTGATGAATTAATTTATTTTGTCAAATTATATTAAATTTAGAATTTCGGTTGTCATATATCTAATATTTTTTTGTTGAACTATAAATTTCTAAAAAAAAAAAATTGTTTTCGTTAAATCTATGAAATATACATAAAAATGTTCTTAAACCTAAAATATGCATATTCGTACAATAAATAATGAAATATGCAAAATTATGCAAAAAAAATTTTGTATTTAAATTATACGTACAATGAATCGAATCAGAATTTCAATATGCACTTTCTAGACAAATATGCAAATGCCTAAAGTTCCGAGCCTTGCCGATAAGTATTATGTAATAAAGTGAAATAGTACTCAATCATGCTAGACTCCGAGAAATTATAATTCTTATAGATAAAATAATTCTAAAACTGTTCAGAGGTATGTTTTTAATTTTGGATTTTGTTTAAGTACTGGTTATAAGAGTAAAAAAATGCTCAGAACAACAAAACATCTAAAATTATACATCAATACATTCAAAATAGTATATAATAATGTAAAAATCTTTTTCTTAATTTTCAACATAATATGTGGGTTACAAAATTGAAAATAAAATCATCTTGGTTAGGTCACTTGATCAAACACATTTTGATAAATTTTAATAGGCATGTAGTTCATTTTTTTTTTTTTTTTTTGATAGGGGCAGATAATGAAAGAATGTTGGATATTATATGTATTAATAAAATACCCAACATTAATATTGTTTTAATTTTTAGGTATAATGTTCAAAAAAGATTTCGGACAACATATATTGAAAAATCCACTCATTATTCAAGGAATGGTAGAAAAGTCAGCTTTATTACCTACAGATACTGTACTTGAAATTGGGCCTGGAACAGGAAACTTAACTGTTAAGTTATTGGAACGTGTAAAAACAGTCGTCGCTTGTGAAATTGATATTAGGTAAATTTACTTGAAATAATATCTTTGATTCAGATATTAAACAGTTAAATTTATTATGTAATAATATTTTTTTTTATAGTATAATTCCTTTTCAATGAATATTGAACCAAAGTTGTATCAAAATAAATCAATATATTTTTAATGGAATTTGGATATTGATTATAATTCATTATATTTTTAGATTAGTGGCTGAGTTGAAAAAGCGCGTTATGAACACTCCTTATCAAAATAAATTGCAAATAAGAGTTGGAGATGTCCTTAAATCTGAACTACCATTTTTCAATGTTTGTGTAGCTAATATTCCATATCAAATATCATCTCCTTTGGTTTTCAAGCTACTTTTACACAGGTAAAAATTATGTAATTTTATTTTATTAAGTTGTTACAAAAAAAGTTAATTTAGTTAAATAGTATTTAAACAATTATTATTCAAGTTTTTTACCTTATGTAAAGAGAAGAATATAACTTCATAGTATTATTTTTGGTACCCAAGTACTTTTAAGGAAAACATTTTATAGCTTCAAATTTTTATACAGGCCTTTTTTCCGATGTGCTGTACTTATGTTCCAAAGAGAATTTGCATATCGTCTAGTAGCCAAGCCTGGTGATAAACTTTACTGTCGTCTGTCAATCAATACACAGCTATTGGCTAGAGTTGATCTTATAATGAAAGTAAGCTATTAATTTCTTTTAGTTCTTACATTTTTATTTATTACTAAAATGTAAATTTTTCAAAATTTTTTAGGTTGGAAAAAATAATTTTAGACCTCCTCCTAAAGTAGAGTCCAATGTGGTGCGCATAGAACCTCGTAATCCACCACCTCCTATCAACTTCAAAGAATGGGATGGCTTAACAAGAATTGCGTTTTCTAGGAAAAATAAAACATTAGGTGCAATTTTTAAACAAAATGCTGTTGCTGTAACATTAGAGAAAAATTATAGAGTTTATTGTTCCTTAAAAAATCAAGTTAGTTAAAAACATAAATTATATTTTTACTTTAAGGACTATTCAATGAGGAATTTTCAAAAAAAAAATATTTTTTTAAATAATTAAAATTAAAATTAATCTTTAGTATGTTTAAAAATGATATAAAATGTCTTGGGTTCTACTGCTGGCTACCCATCAATTATAATACACACAATTTTTAAGGTTATCTCCACTCATTTATTTATATATTAACTTATATTACCTCAAATGAAATCTATTTTTATATTACAAAAGCTAAGATATTTTCCCGTAATTTGGTACCAACAACTATTAAAATGATAGATAATAAATGACATGACATAACATTAGTTTCTTTTTTTTTTTAAATTTTATTCTAAGCATTGTTGTCAATATAATGAAAAACGTTCAATTAAATAAATTAAGTTAAAAAATGATAATTCAGCTATATAATGAAAAATGTTGCTGATTTTATACTTCAACAGTTTAAACAAAATTTATTTTAATAGTGTTAAACAAAAATTAGTAAATAGTAAATTAATCAAAATTATAATCACACCAGTGTCATTAACATAGATACTCATCAGATCATGCCATATAAATTAATATAAAACTAACTTTGCAATTGAAATTGTTATATTAATTTATACTCTATTTAAGTTAAAAAAACATAGTGACCTGTTTATGTCAGTCAGACAACACCCACCCCATACCACTTTCAGACAATTATATACAGTGGCGGCTCGAAGGGAGTATATTTGAATCATGCGATTCACACAAATTATAATGAGTGGGTGGGTGGGTCTTATGGTTGGAAAAGGTAGACTGGACCATTTTTGCCGGTTGGTAATTTAAATATTAAATAATATATAGTTGTAATGTGTACTCAGCAGATAATGTACCTACAATAATAAGTAATAACTAATAACTATATTTTAGGGTGGGTGGTGTAAAAATATTAAACATGATTTGAGGGAAAAAAGTTCAAGCCGCCACTGATTATATATATATAATATTTCGTCACATAGTATTGCCGTGCCCCTGCGAACACCAAGGCTGCCGGCAGTATTTCTTAACTTGAATAAAGTATAGACATACTTAGGTACTATGACTTCACAAGTACATTTTAAAATTTTCGTATCTCATTAAATAATTATAGTTAAAGTGCCAGATCCACAACATATATCTAAGATAATAATGAAGTAGATTTTATTTTATAGTAAACATGAGTTTTTTCTTCCTTTAGGAGGACGCCAACTCGCATGTTTTCTCTGTCTTACAAACATACAACATACCAAAAATTGTTTTGCGCAAGACATCTTTACTCTATCTGTATTTATAGTAGAATATTACTAAAATTCTATAATGCATTGGGAAGAACTTTATCTGTACTGTAGTGTCTTTATTATTTTGATAGACCAATAATTTTTAATAATTAAATAAAAAAAAAACAAAAACAAAATATGTTCTCAAATTGATAACTTTAATTGTATTCATGTTATCCTAAAAATAAAGACTCTATAACATAGATAATATATTTCTCTATGTGCGTTGAATTTTAGTTATTCCACCATAAATATAGAGGGATTAAAGATGTTCTGTGTAAAACAGTTTTCCTGTGTTACTCATGGTAATAAACTCAAAATTTCATACATTATACATCAGATATGTAAGTGTGTATTTGTGACATACAGGGTGATTCTTTTAAGTATTTTATAGTTAACTTTAAATACATATAACTCATAAACTACTCGTCCTAAATTCGATTTTTATGAATCAAAATACTTAGAAAAATATTCTGTAATGAAATATGAAATTAAAACTATATTGTAATTCAAAAAAGTGAAAACTTAAAAAATGATAAGGATAAAAAATATTTAAAAATATAAATTTTTAATAAGAACGTTGGTCTTTTAACTACTTGAAACCATGTAAAAAAATATTTTGAAAAAAGTAAATACTTTTCGAGATAATTAGTGTACCCACTTAAAAGAATCACTCTGTATTATGAACTAACTAAAAAAATTATAATTTATGAATTAAATAAACTTTTTCTATCATTAATATTTATTATTTTAACTGAGTGTTGGTATCAAATCGCGGGAAAATATCAAATCTTGTGTTGGTATATAAATAAAACGGTAGTCAGAAAAAAAGCCAAATTACAATAATTAAATGTATATATCAATTAAACTTAAAGTATAAAATTAGGTATTATTTAAAAATTGTTTACACATTTATTGGTCAAATGTATAAAAAATAATTATAATTAAATATACAAAAAAAATAAAACTTAAAGTATTATTTAAAATGTTTAAACATTGGTCATATTGTATACATATATATTATATATATGTATATAAAATTATTAATACACAGGTCATATGTTAATTAATTTAAAACTTTTAACACTGTTGATCATACTGTATTGTCCATATTCATATATAAAAATAAAATTGTTAAAAATATTATAATATACATTGAATAAAAATAATATTATATTTTGTGGATATTATCTTGAAATCAATTGATTTATGTCTTACACCTTAGATATGTATTAGTATAATGTATTAATGTATATACTTTGTACAAAATGATTCTTTTTAAATGTACAATTTTCAGTATGAACTACATGCTATCTTGAAATAAATAAATAAATATATATTTTTAATTTAAACTTTTTGTTTAATAAAATCAATACATTCATTGCTGCTTAGAATCTAAAATATATTTATTACTATGAATAATAAATAATAACGTATAACTTGTGTATTAATAATTATATACATAAATATGTATACAATATGACCAATAATGTGTAAACATTTTTTAAATAATACCTTATTTAATTCTTTAATTTTATTTGATATATATATATATATATATATATATATATTTAATTATTGTTATTTGGATTTTTTTTCCGTGGCTTATTTTTCCCATGGCTTTTTTTCCCTGGATTATTTTTCCCGTGGCTTTTTTTCCTACATTCAAATATTGAAAACACTTATGGAAATGCTCTTATTGTGCATATAGGTGCGAGGTGGGGGGAAGTACATAAAACCCATGGTATTATGAACCATTTTTTAATGTCTCTACTAATTGAATAATGTGACAGATAATATTTTTGACTACCTGCAAATTTTTACTTTTACCATTGATTTTATAATATACAGATAAACCTTTGCAGAGGAGTTTTTGAATACTGATATTATGCTGTTAATCATAAACCTGTTGGCAAATCTAGCAGCTGACAGCATAATTTTAGTCACCCATGGAATGGTTATCTGTATATTATAAAATCAATAAGTTTGCCAACTACTAATAATTTAGCTTTTGTAAATTTTGTTCTTGCTTTGTCCATTAATCACAATTTGGTTAAAATAAATTGCATTCTATTGCTGGTTTTTTTTTATAAATAAATAAATTATTTATTTTAAAATTAGGAAATAGGCGATGACTTTGACATTAAACAAAAACTGGATGATGTTTTGAATAAAAATGATTTTTGTGACAAAAGAGCAAGAAAAATGGACATTGATGAATTTATTGAGTAAGTTAAACTTAAAATTCATTTTAAATATCATGAATGAGAAATCATTTTTTTTTTTAATAAAATAATTTCATATTTTAAAGCTATTTATTGATTGAATATTGAAAATGTATGTTGTAAATAATGTATGCTTGATTTTTTTTTTTTAGACTACTACTCGCTTTTAATAAAGAAGGAATTCATTTTCAATAAACATGAAAAAATCAGAAAAAGTAACTTTTAATTTAAAACTGTTTTAACTTGAATTTGAAAAATAAAATAAAACATTGTTCAAGTGTACAATTAATTATTTTTCAAAGTTAATTTGTTTAAAATTTTAGTAGGATTTGGAAATAAATAAATAATACAAATTAAATTTATTTTTAATATTATAAACTCCCCTTTTGTTTTGTCAATATAAAATTATAATTATTTTATTGTTTGGACTATACAACTTGATATGTTGTTTATCAGTAATTGTTCCCAGTTTTGTTTCTTTCTTCATTAATTATATTAAATAATCCAATAACTTGTGTTAAAATAAACTATAGGCATGTATTCAGTATTGTTAACTTAAAGTTATTTAAATTTTTATTATATATATATATTAATATAAAACAGTGACGCATTTATTGTACTTAAGGACATCTTTATGACACCACTCTCATGCCAATTTGTCTGGTGGTTGTATACTGTACAGTCTGTACAGCTATATATTTTGGTAAAAAATTATAAATAAGCTTTAAATAATTATGAAGATGTCTATAGTTAAAAACATTTTTTTTTCTAATTATTTATTAAGTATAATAAAATGTATATTTTATGAAATTTAAAAAAAAATGGTATATTATATTTAGATACACTTTCGTGAAACAATGAACTTCTTATACATTTAAATGTAGATTACATTTTATTTAAATCATTTTAGTGTTTACATTTACATATTGCTTTGTAAATTAATTTTTTACATTTAAAATATTTAATTGCAAATTATGAAGTTATACTTTTTAAATACAAGAATACATTTTGAGACTTTTTTATATTGTGTATTACGTTTAATATATTGGTATACACGATATAAATTTTGATATTGGCCCTTCATTTTCTATATCTACAACTAAAATTGTTAACTTTTCATCATGATGGGCTTCTGTAACTACTAATTTAATCATACAGTTAGTGAATAAATATTTCCATTTTAATTCTGTCCTTTGATTCAAGCTCATATTTTGAAAATAATTCACCTAATAAAAATATTTCATAATCATAAATCACTAACAATAATTAAGTTTTATTTGTTATAATTTTTTAACTATTTGATTGATATCTTATGAGATATCAAGACATGTTTAAAGTTAGTGATGTATTACTGAATACAGCATTTCATTATTCTTTTGTATTTTATGAGCATCAATATCAAATTTATTTTTTCTTACCAATATTACTTACCCCGTTTAACATTTTGGTTGCAATTTCATGATGCAATATACAGTTTTCTAGAGTGCCTGTTGAATCTGTTATTGATAATCGAATATTTAATATAGTTTCTAATTCATATGATCCAATTTCCTTTTCAAAATTAGAATTACATTCTGGATTAACACACAATAAGTATGTACTGTTCACATTCATACCACATAGATTACTGCACAAAATGTTTTAAATGTTTAAAGTTTGTTTATAACAATTTAAATTTAGAGTAATTAAATACTTGCCACTTATTTAGAACCAACGGAGATAATCCATCAATATTAAATTTACTCACAATTGCATATAAGATAGCTGTAAATTGTCCATTAATTTCATTAGATTTGATTAAAACTCGTTTACAAGTCATAATGTCTGTTATAGTTGACACTGAAAATATATCAATTATTTAAAATATTAGGTGGGCAGACCAAGTACTCTAAGCTAAATATGAAAATTTTATATTTTTTGTGTTATATAAACAAATGAAAATTTCTAAACAGTGTAGAGGTAACTTTTATAGAATTATATAATTTTCAATATATTTATATATGTATAATAATAAAAAAAAAATAATAAATATATGCTTGTATTTTATGTAGGGACATAATATACAGTGTCCTGCGAGGATTTACCCATTGCAATATCTCACAAAATAATGGAGATATTAAAATTTTGGTTTTATAATAAGATTCATAGGGATAAGAAAAGAACTACAATTAATTCATTTTAATGTTTTTGTAAAAAAATTCAAAAATAAATTTTTTTATTTAATTATTTCCAAAAAAAATTAATGATAGCCATTTTATAGAGTTTATTATTGTGAAAATATGTATTGATGTTTCAAAATTTTATTTTCATTAATTTCCTGATTTTTAATACTTTTTCTAGTTTTGAAGAAATAAAATATGATTATAAATTTATAACTATTAGGAACACGGAAAGTATTCGGCCGGCCGTATGGTAATGCGCGCGGCGCTGTGGGTCACATGTTTGATAACATTATGGTATTAAATAATTCGCAATTTTTCTTGAAACTAAAAAAAATATTAAAAATCAGAAAATAAATGAAAATAAAATTTTGAAACGTCAATATTTTCAGAAAAATAAACTCTACAAAATGGCTATCTTTAACTTTTTGGAAATAATTAAATATAAAAATATATTTTTTAACTTTTTTACCAAAACATTAAAATAATTTAAAATATGAAATAATTGTAGTTCTTATCCTTGTGAGTCTTATTACAAAACCAGAATTTCGATATCACCATTATTTCGGGAGATATTGCAATGGGTAAATTCTCACGGGACACCTTGTATATATATAAGAATTACAATGTACTGTGTAAAGCCACATAATATATTGTCATTCAAAGCTCTTATAGCACTTAATAGTTAATAACTAATTCTTAACAGTTAATAAATATAAATTACGATTGGGAATGTTAATGATTAGTTTAGTAGACAGCCCAGTCAAGTATGTATTTGCATAATTTTTTAAATCATTAGCTTCATTTGTAAATGGATCCTCGGTTACAATTGTTTTATTGGAGACAACAGCTGTCATGCTTCTTTTAAAAATATTCCATTCCAAATACAAATTTGAGAAAGCCAAGACTAAAATACAAGAGTATAACCAATTAATTATATTTTTCTTTTTAATCTTAACTTAATAATGGTATGCTTATTTAATTTATGGGACTTGTGAGTTGTGACAGGCAATGGTAATATGACATTGAGTTCAAAATTAATTTATTAAAATCAATCTTATCAACTAACTGTTGTATGTGGTATTAAACTATTCATTCATTTTTAAGAATAAATGCTTAACAGATTTTGGAATAATATAAACAAAGTAATACAATTAACAATCTTATGATAAACATAATTAAGATGTAACAAAATTAATTGCCCTAGCATATAAATCTAATTTTACAATTAGTTTATAGAGAATTACATATAATTTAAAAAAATAATGTTAAGTATTGAAGCTGGGTACAAAAAAATTACACAATTATGGTCAGCTAATAATTTTATAATTCAATATTATCAAATAATGTTTCATTGAAATTATATGCTTCTGTATGTCTATATACTCAAAACCTAATAGATAGTTTGAGCACCAAATTCAGATCAATTTATATTTTTGGATTACCGAACTGGATTGAAACTAAAGTTACAATCAATTTAATTTGGGTTAAAATATCCAATCTGGATTTCTATATAAATCCGGATTAATAAGCATCTTGAAAACAATTATTATATTTTTATTCATCTAAATATATAACTATAATTCTGTAACTACTCATAAATTATGTTTTTTACTAAGAAAATGAAAAAATAGCTAATTATGTCAAAGCAATGAAGCCGTATTGAATCTGAAATCCAAATCAATGGCTTGGTTTAAAAATGCATATGATATCTATGATATATATTAATGGATTGAATCCGAAATTCTGGATGAAACGGATTGATACAAAATTTGTATTAAATAATTGTAATGCGTAATCCGGATTAGTCAAAATAATGCTCAACACTAGTTTACAATAGATCAAATTAAAATATATATGTATATATAATAAAATAAAAAAAAAATATTTAATGTATTTGATTGTATTTTATTGTTTTTGACATTTCAATGCTATTAAAAAAAATCCTTTAAAACTTATATCAATTGAAAGAAATTGTTTCCTTATTTACCTCATAATTTAACTATATAATTTTATACTTGATTACTTGTTTTTTTTGGTATCCATTGTGTAGCTCTTTCAGATAGTTCTTTATCCCAAATTCTTATTATAAGTGTTGGATATGTTTTGTCCATGACAACAATTTCTTTTAAGAATGCTTCCTTGCCAGTTTTGGTTTTTATTAATTTAGTAGACTTAATCTTAAAAAAAAAAATTAGCTGTTAAGTATTAAGGGGATTGGAAGCGGTGATTCTCTATCTTTGTCTAACATACGTGGGACATATGTCACTGTGGGACATACGCTTGACAAAAATTAAGGTACTTCTAGTTGTTTGATTTAAAATATGTAACGATGTGTTAATTGATATACAAGTTTACTTTGCATCGGCCGAAGTACTTTTTCAATTGTAGCAATATTTTGATAAGAATAAATATTTTAAATTTTATATATTTGTGAATTTTTTTATTAAATATATTAAAAATACGCTTTGACCGATACAAAGTAAACTTGTATACCAATTCAAAAATCTTTACATATTTTAAATTGAGCAACTAGCAGTACTTTAATTTTTATCAGGCGTATTGTATGTTTCATGTGTGTTAGACAAAGACAGAAAATCACCGCTTCCAATCCCCTTAATTTTGCATTTTTAACAGGCTTAAAATGACTTACACATCTAACTACGACCAACAAACAACACAATTTCCCACTCATCTCTTTTCCACTAGAATGGATATCATAAATATTAATAAACATGTTTTGTGGACAAGTGGGAATTCTGAGAAGATACTTATATTTCATAGAATCATGAACATCATGTAGCAACATTTGAGATGAGCTTTCATTTAATGTTAAATAGAATGAGCTAGATATCGAATAAAATAGAATTAGATGAGTTGGTATACACATTAGTAAGCCAGGGCCGTAGCTATTTTCTATTAGGAGGGTCCATACCTCTTTCATACTGCCTCTTAAGGAATTTCCTTGAAACCACATACTAAAATGTATTCAATTAATGGAATTAATTTGTCTCTATTGGTTTTATTATTTAAACTCTTATCAATTATCACAATGCACTACAGGCACTATACTATAAATTTATAATAATATTATATTAAGTATTTATTCAGTTAAAAAAAAAAAATTTAAATTAACATTTTAAATTTTAGAATATACTAGACATTTTTAAATTTTCTACTTTGTTAAAGGGGAGGGGGGGTTGAAAACCCTAAACCCTCCTTGTAACTATGGCCCTGTAGTAAGCCAACATTAGTATTATTTAAGTCATTAATGCTGAGTTGCATGGAAAATGTATTAATTTGATGGTCCAATCAAGTTCAATAGACCATTAGCTTACTGTTGATTCGTTAAATGTTTAGTGATTCTTCATGCAACTCAGCATAAGTTTATTTTTATACTATATTTACCTAGAACTTTTTGGCATATATTTATCTTTGATGTCCATATTATAAGTTACATTTGAATTAACCAAGTCAACTGTTGGAAAACATGAATAAATAATTTGAAAAACTAACTGTAATTATTTATTGCATATTATTTTGTACTTACCAACATCTCCGATTTTAAAGTCATTATATAAACGTCTAGTATAATCATTAGAACCCCAAACACTTATATTAACTACATCTTCTGGAGAGTCTCTTATAGTAAACGAAAAGACAGATTTTTCTTTATTATCTGTTGAAAATATATAATTAGATAGGTACATATTCATATTTATTTATTTATTATGTAATAATCAGGAGTTGGGACTTATAGCACTAAGAGCACTAAAACATTTGCTTATATAAGACCCAATAAACTTAAAAAAAATACATTCAAAATCAAATCAAAAACTTGACAAATGAGATTTGTTAAATACAAATAAAAAAAGTTATTGATCACAAAATAAATTAGATTATTTTCTTGAAAACAACATTAAATGTAGTACAAATACCTGACGTCTTTCAATTAAACAACTAGGATTACTACATTGTTTTTGTTTTTGTTGAGTATAATGTGCTATATTTTTACAAATAGTATTATTAAGCTTAAAAAAAAATATTGTAATTAATCAATCAAAATTTATTTTTTAGCTTTTATTATTCACTATAGCTTAATAATTACAATATATTAAAATATTAATAAACCAATATAAAAAATATAAAAAACAAATAGAATAATAAAGTAATATTAAGTCATATATAACTAAAAATATATAATTAAAGAGCATAAACATAAACACTCAGATGTTCAAAATTTTAACTAATATATTTTGAAAAATTATAATAATCCATAAATTGTTAAAAACCATTGAATATGCCTCAGTATACCAAAAAAAAAAAAAATTAAAAATATACAAAAATGTTTAAAATATGCAAAAACCTTCAAAATATACAAAACATGCAAAATAAAATTTGAATTCTCCATACCTTAGAACATATTTATATATCACTTTGCTATGGTTTACTAAATCTATGATGGATATGCAAATGCTTAAGTCTTGAACCTTATTAATAATTAATAGTTCATAGGTATTTATAATCAATTTTTATACTGAATTATTGTAAATAATTTTAATCATAAATTTAAACCCTAGCATTTAATTATTTTGAATCAAAAAAAAAATATTGTTCTATTATGCATATTGATTAGGTTTTAGGTAGGTACTTGTATATACTTACATATGATTTGGAATTTGGAAATAAATAATTATATAAATAAATATAAGTATAACATAAATAAATAATTGATTTAAACTTAACATAATAATGTGATATTTTTAATTATTGTTTAATGTTAATAGACAATCATTTAATTTATAATAATATTATTTTACCTTGTTTTGATACTATTACTTTAGGAGTTTGTTTAGCAATAATAATGCCAACTACTAAAATATTTGTTGTTCCAGGGAAAATTGAATTAAGCTTGAGTTTCATTACACCGGTATTCATTTTTTAAAATAATATTTAGTAATTCTTTAAGTATCTATATACACCTAAACAGTATAATAATATAAATATATAATATATTTTTTAAATAAAAAATAATTAAATACAAATTTGGATTATAGTATAAGAATGGAATATTTAAGAAAATTATTTTAATGTGTACTATGTGTAGTTAGATGTGGTAACTTAGTACTACTTATTGAAATGCAGCAACCTAATAAAATAAAATAAGTTGAATTACTCATATTGGCTGCAATCAAAACTAACTTAATTATAGAGTGATTCGCCAGACATGCTCACCCCTTTAATAATGAAGTTGAATAATTTTGATTTTTAAATATACTTAAAGACGTCATTGTAGGAAAAAGGCAGTGAGCATACTTGTGAAACACCAATCATCCCATACAGTTTAGGTAAATTCAATGTTTTTTTTTATACCTATTGATACATATTTTTTTAAAGTGCAAATAATTAAAATATAGTTGTTGAAACTTATTATTTTTGAAAATATTAAAATTTTAGTGTTTTAATAATGAAACCACTAAATTTCTATATTTCTTAAAATGTTTATATAATATTCTTTCAATATTTAGCCAATAAATCAATTTAATAGTTATTAACTCAATTTCACACATTTTGTTAAATAATATAAATAGGTTAGTGAATACAAAATATAAAGGTAAATAAAATTGAGAGATTAGGATTTTAATAAACTTCTAAGAGGGATATTTCGTCTTTCTAATAGGTTAGTATAACTATTTTAAGCGATATTTTAATTATTTAATTTTTAAATTAAAATTTAAAATTTGTTCTTTTCGACCCAAATTAGCCGAATAGCTACAATACATTTTGTTTTGACTGTTTATATGCCAAATATGAATTGTTTATGTTTATACACCTACTGGCTACTCGCTACTACATACCCAAATAATATTTAGATTTTAGATATATGACCAGCGTCAACGGCAATCGTTATAAACTTATTTATTGGCATTATAGGCAATAAATAATAATAGGTATATACATAATAAATAAAATTGATTAGGATGTATAATAGGTAGTTATAATTTAAGATTTAAGTATAAATAAAATTAAAATACTAAGTTTAATCAATGGTATTGGTATACAACATAAAATCATAAAATGACCTACCGTTGCTTTAGGACCCTTCACAGTTCACTGTTTCACATTGCACATCATACTCATACTATTAAATCATAATATAGTACCTATATAGATCGATGTATAAATCTTATTTCACGACATGTTCTAGGTTAGGCTGAATATTTGAATGTTTTCAAACTTTAAACTTTATACGTCAAATGTCAATATCTTAGTTAACCTCACGATTTGTCAAGAAAAAAACAGAATTTTTACCTAATTAATTTTAAAAACCACACCGACGCAGTTGTGGTATTTGTATGGTATAATGTGTGGTATAGACGTATCGCGTATGGTAAATATGCAGGTGAATGGTAGTGAACCAGATACCATATACTCATCATCATTGAGATAAATAACCAATAAAGTCGGATTCACAGCTACGTCGTGTCGTGTCGCGCGAAGGCGTGGTAACTATGGTTACAATTGGTAACCAATATGGTTTAAAAGTTGAGCCGTATTCAATTCTTCGTATCTTCGGTTTTAACTTGGTTATGCCACCATACCAAAAGTTATTAGCGTCCAATCAGAATATTGTGGTTTGATTGATACGACCTAGCTGTGAATCTATAGATCGGCAATGACCGGATTTTTCTCACTGATGAATTTTAAGTGTTTCATACATTATCCCGTACCTTTTTTCCAGCAAAGAAGAAGATAGGTAAACATTATTGTTTCTTGTGCCTATGCTAATTCTATGTACAAGTTATATCTTGTAAAATATACGATACAAGGTGTTTATACTTTATTTTATAAATCATATTTAAAAACGTACCTACCTATAACCTTCCCACTATATCTTTATAATATCTTGGCTAAATTTTTGATTTTATAATTTTATCATACACATTTTACGCGTTTTTAATAATACTTTGTTCCTACCTGATCAGAAATCGATTTTTTAAAGAGTAGTAAAAATTATTTTATTTTTTTTTATTATATATTAAATTTATTTTATATTAATTATCAGGCTATATAAAAAAAAAAATGAGTTAAAGTGACTAAAAATTACCATACTCATCGAGCCCATATACTGAAATAAACAAACATAAACAAGGTCCTTGGTATTTAATCGTAATAGGTAGTTTATATTACCTTATTGCCCTTACTTGAAAAATCCTTTTTTTGAGTTGTCGATTATCTATTGTCTTTTTATAATTCTACAATAGTCGAATTATAAGTGAGAAGTAAGCAAAGAGAGTATGCAAGAGAAATCAACTTATTCATAATCGTTTATTGCTAAGTGATCTAAAACTGGTCTCAATTACGATCTTACCTAATTGAATGTAATACGAATTTTTGTATTTACACGAGAGCGTGAAGATGTTTTGAGTTTATGCGTGTATGTCTTATATATTGTCCACGAACCATGATATTATAACTCGGCATTTGAATATTCAATATTTTAATAATAAATGGGGGCTTTATGGCTATACTGAATTATTGCATATTTCTATAGTAGGTACTAGGACTACACTAGGTGCTTGTCCTTGTACTATACCTACCTACCAACGATTACGACAAAATATTATACAACACATGTGTGTTTATGACTTAACCTAAGGGCTAAAAGATCTGTATTCAATATTTTATTATTTTTAATTTTAAAATGCAGATATTACCTTTCATTTACATCATGTTAATAAAATTAATTTAAATTAAAAAAAAAATTGTAATCATCTAAAATATTTAACGCAATATTTTGAATTGAAAATTTTAATTGAACGGTATAATATCTCTATTGTGGGGAAAATTTTCAAATTACATTTTAAATACACAAAATGATTAAATTATTATTATGTAAAATAAAATTGATTAAACACGACGCTACACCCGCATGTGTTGTCTTCGTAGTCTTACAAGTACATAACATATCAAATATTACGCTCAGCAGATCACGTTTAGTTCCGTTAGTTTAAAATTTAGAGAGAATTGACCTCTTATAAAAATTAAAGGTAACATTATTATATACGTTATTATTTAGGCTTTTATTATATTTTAATTTTAAAGCGAGTAATGAGTATTTTAAAAATTGTAAATTGTTTGTATATTTTAAAACGCTCATAACTCTCTTTAAAATTAAAATATAATAAAAAGTCTACGAGGAGCCTTCGATAATAATTTTACATTTAATTTTTATAAAAGGTCAATTCGCTTTAAATTTTAAACTAATCGAGCTAAACGTGATCTGCTGAGCGTAAAATTTGTTATGTTACGAACTTGTAAGACGGAGACAACGCAGCGGGTGCTGCGCCCTTTAAGATACATGAAACACGTATCATATTTCAATGAAAATATGAATATAGATTTAAATTAATAAATATACATGTCATATAGACATATCATTAAGTGAAAAATGAAATATAATTTTGTTATGTATAGAATATCTTAAATAGGTACATTAAAACATTAAATTTGTGAAAACATCTATTTGAATAATAACATACCTACCTACTATAAGTCTATAACATACTTATTTTTTATGTAGAAATGTAGAATAAAAGCTTAAATTTAGACCCATCTTAGTCCTTAGAGTTATAGTTTTGAAGCTTCAATTAGTATCAATCATATTATTTAATAATCTGTAAAAAAATTTCAAATTTAATAATTAAAATATGTTATTTTTTCGCCAGTGGTAGTAATAGATATAGGAAAAACAAATTTACAATAAATTTATCTCAATGAGAAGTACCTACTTCATGTTTATATGTTATCTTACACGGAAACTTAAAAATCTTAGAAATTATTTTGCACTATTCAAGAGATATTTGAATTTTGAAATCTAGTCAGTTGGCCAAATTAGATTTGCATATTCTAATCGTGAGCCTTGGCGCCTTTGGCTTTTTTGGAAATAGTAATAATTTAAGAACATGAGAATCGTAGAAGTTTTTAAACTTTCGTGTAATTAATCATAGATTCGGGGACACAACTTTTAATATGCACACTAATACTGTCATGGGCGGATAGGCCATTTTTGGCCTGCCAGAAAATTTAAAAAACGGGCCTCCATATGAAAAAAATGTAATAATATATGATATTAAAGGGCCTCCATTACTGAAATACGAAGGGGCCGACTGGGAAATACCCGGTTGCCCGGTAGGCCTATTCTCCTATGAATACTGTGTCCGCGATCCACTTGATTATATGTGTGAGTGCACCGGTGCCGACGATATTATTCATGTTACTAGTCAGTCTTGCGGCAATTTTTGGGGTTAACACTAGCAAAACATCATGCCATGTAGAAGCTATACCCGACCAGTTCATGGTTATATTATTAAATTCTTCAGTATCCCAATAAGCTGTTGCCTGTTAGATATAAATATTAAAATATTACCTAAACATATTTTATTCATTGGGATTGGTTAATTTTAATTTGAATGCCCTAAAAAACCTCAAAAAGTTCAAAAATGACTTAAATTACTTTAGCTTAAACTTAAACATTGGAAAGAAATTTAAAAATGTTATTGTGGTAGAGTATTTTTTTATTCATGCATTTGCAGGCGTAATAAAATTATTAATATACTATAACACTTAACAAAGTAACCTAACTTAACACTACTTAACAAAATTGTTATCGACCATAACTTGTCGTGCTACAAAATTTGTTATTCGTATCATCAGACATTCAAAATTGAATAAAAATTTTAAGGAAGTTCGTGCATCATTCTATGTTTCTACAATTTCATAATTTTATGGCATATTATGTTTGATCAAGTTTTAATTAGTATGATAATAATAAAAGAGGATATCTGATAAATTAAATTTATAAGGGTATTAGGGTTATTATTATATAGTGCTCGGATACTTATGTACTTAAAATTACTATAATAAGCATGCATTTTTGCACTAAAAAATTACAAAATATGTACTACACATAATAAAATAGGCATTTTTAGCCAATAAAAACACAAAAATATGCACAAAAAATTATTATAATTCATAAAACATATATATTTTATTTTTATATTTTGTTTTAATATAATTTTAAATACATTTTTAGAATTTACATATAATACACGTTTCAACCGACATGACAACTTAAGTCGTGCTAATACGTGGTCCAGTCGTTGGCGTATTCACAATTCTATTATTGCTATATAGGTACGTTAGGTATTTAATAAAGTACTGTAGTTCCGAAAAAAACACAATGAAACATTCATATCTTACGTCACTGCGTGGTAGATTGTAGTTACTATCTATAAAGCTTAAATAAATATACAAATTGTGGAATTAATTGTAGTTTGTTAAAAAAAAAAGAATTAAAATAGGAATTGTTCTTTTTAAAATCTCAAAATATGCAATTAAAATACAAAACAATTAAATATGCAAAAATAAGCTAAATAAAAATAGTTTAATTTGATTCTGTTGAACATGAATTCAATTTGTACCCAGGTTAGCATTAAATTGGATATATAGAAAAAAATATGCAATTTCATAAACATCAGAGCCCTAGTTTATTAATAACTTATCATTCTGTATATTGTCGTAATCACATTTAGTTGCAGTTGTGGCGGTCCTGGACGGATACCGCGTGGATCAGTGGTGTCACTAGTGTAGGAAGTGGTGAAAAAAAAACACAAACAGTTCGCGGTATTATGATTTTTTTATTGTATTATTAATACAACCGCCAGAAAATGATCAACACGAAAATACCGAAAATAGCGGGGTGGTGAGGAGCGTGTGTCGTTCAGTGTCGGTCAGAGAACTCCCTCTACTGTCGACCGGTTCGGAGTCTCAGCGGATCGACCGTTCCTATCGCGTGTCGGTGTCGTCCGTCGTCGATTGGCGCTTGAAAAGAGAAGTAATTGCGCGGGTTTCCGCGCAAAGGCCGTTTGAGTTCAAACGGCTATTACGCGGGCCCGCGTCATACTCCCCCCCCCCCAAACCGCCAGCGACGGCGGTGTTCCAGCCGGTACCGGTGGAGTTGTGGCTTGTTCGGTCGCGCCGTGGTTGCCGGTCGCGTCTTGGTCGCCGGTCGCGTCGTGGTTGCCGGTCGCGTCTTGGTCGCCGGTCGCGTCGTGGTTGCCGGTCGCGTCGTGGTTGCTGGTCGCGTTTTGTGTGTAATCGGCCCACAGTACCGGATCCCGTTGAAGCTGCGCCGTCTTCATCCACTGTACTCGTGCCGCCATGGTGATGTAGGTTGCCTCCTCCGCGCTACCGTCCTTAGGAGCTGGTAGCTGGTGGTATGTCTTCGAACGCGGTGGTTCCACTGGTTGTCGCAGTGTGACCTCCGCCATTCGGACGTTGTTTGGTGGTCCTTGGGGGGTGGGGGGAGGGTGATTTGCCGTATTTACGGCTACTGTCGGATTTATGTACGTTTCTGCGGTTGTGAATATAATAGGGCTGTTACGAAGCCTGATGGAAATTCGAGTTCGACCGCGAGAGTCGGAATTTTGTCCGGGCGTGTTCGCATGCCGTTATTAGTCGTATTGCCATCGGTAATGCGGGACAACTGGTTCTGAACTGCAACAGAGACTGTTCGGTAGTCGGTGTTAACCGCCATAACTATACTGTCCCTATCGGTTGCCACTGTGCCTATCCGATGCTCTACGCTCCCAGATTGATCTGACCTAATGCCGGGATAGGCACGGTGTGTGTGCTTACTGCTTACCCTGTCATTCATGTGGGTGAGCACCCGTGTCTCTGTTGCCTTTGTCCCTACACCTGCGGCTGCCCCATGAGCCGGTTGTTGTTGAACACACTTGTCACCGGTGAGGTGAGTGTGATTGGTGGTGGGGTGGTGTAGGTTGGGGGTTTGTGAACGGGTGTCATTAGGTGAGGTGGCGGAAAAAATTAGCGCTTTGTGATTACGCCTATTTTTCACGCGTGTACTACCGAAATGTGCCAAATGTGTGTGCAATGTTCGGGCTTACATATGATTTTTGTGCTCGTGATTTGAGTGGCGCTGTTACGAAGCCTGACCTAAATTCGAACTGGACCGCGGGGGTCGGAATTTTGTCAGGGCATGTCCGTGTAGCGTTGTTCGACGTCGGTTGTATGCTGTAGCGGGATAACTGGTTCTTAACCGCGAAGTCGGTGTCCTTGGTGGCGGTTTGCACCGCTATTACCAGGGAGTCCGTTTCGGTTACCTCTGTGCTACGTGTACAATCCGAGGGTGCACGTGTGAATTTCATAGTAGTGGTCGTTGTGTGTGGTGATGGTGACCTACTACCTAATGAAATAGTGTGTGTGTGGGCGGGTGATATATCTGACCAACGTTGTTGGTGGTGGCGTGGTTGTGGTTGTGTGTGTGTGTGTGAATGAGTCGGCGGACATTTGTCCGCGCCGCCGCCTCAATTTTCGTTTACCAAAGTCGGTGTGTGCCCGGGGCAGCCACTGTTCCAGTGCGACCCTCCGCAGTACCCTCACGGGTTAGGCGGTGGCGGTTTTCCATCCGTACCGTCCCGTATACCGTGGTTGGTGGAGCGGGCGTTGTGTCCGGACTTGGCCGGCTTGTTTGTATGCCGGTTTTTGTTGTGGTAGTGGTGGTGGTGGTGGTGGTATAGTGCTGACTCGACACGTTATCAAGCCGTAACGATCGGTCGGCGTGTTGGTGTGCCGTGGCTGGCGGTTCGCGTGCCGCGGGACAACTCGTTCCGTAGTTCGTCGCGTTTGATATATTCACGTGTGGATGTTGGTGTGCGTTATCGATTGTTGATAATTCTGGTGTATTTTGGTGTTGTCCTGATAACATGGTTCTTTGGTGGTGGGACGGTGATGGTACTTCCGGTTGTGGTTCCGGTGTCTGGTGTGATATACCCATCTCCAGACGTCGCATTGCCTCTGCTATGCGACGTTGGTCGTCGCCAAAACGGATCATGCGGCCCTCAAGCATGGCCAGTCGTGATTCCAAACTGTTGTAGTTATCACGTCGCCTACAGGTATCAGTAGTCAAGGATGATGTTTGGAAGGTGACTCTTGAGTTACCTAATTACACAACGTAGAATTCTTCTTAATTAGATTAATTGTTTATTTATTGTGGTAAAACATATATTTATTTATAACATGAAAGCTGAATGTAAGTTAAGTATTCTGAATGATAGAATAAATTCGGTTTGACTCGAATATTTTCTAAGTTCAAAATATTGTTTATAAGAAATTTTCTAAGTCCAATGAATTAAATTAAACAACAGACTGGCGTGAAGGTGCTCTGGCTAGTCTGGTCAAGTCGCGTCTGAATACAGGCCATTTCGGGGTCCCTTATATAGTGCTACTCTCTACTCTCCATAGTCTACTTCTCTTGTCGCTGTTCTCACGGATGTGGTATAGTTATCTAGACTGACGGGAAATGTTACTCGCCCACATACAAGTCAAAAGGTGCATCCCGTGCAGCTGCAGACCTCGATAATTTATAGTATTATGAATATTATTATTATGTAAAACTATATATAATGATATTACATTATAACATTGGTTCTTGGAACTTTTGTATCGATGTATAATCCCACACCTTGTGTGCCCCTATCAATGATCTTTTATAGTCGTATGACCACATGATTTCGTGTTTCCCTAATATAAATGATTTCCACGAAATACTGTCTCTCCTACATTTACAAAGTTCATCGCACCCTTCCCCAGACTGGTGCGGCTGGTACCTAGTTGACTGTGAACTATACAATGCGGGACGCTAGTCCATAGCACTGTGCGCCTGCGTTGAGGTCGCTGTCGATTGCCGTTCTCTCTGAATTATACCGCGGGCCATTTGGATCATGTCCGTGGCTTGTTGGTTGGTTGTGTTTTTGTTGGTGGTGTTTAGTGGTTGGCAGGTGTCTGTTTGGTCGTCCGCTGTGGTCTCGAGTGATCCGGCATGGTACGCCTGACTCAAATCCGAGACACTTCCGGTTGGCCTAATGGTCTCCATAGGCTGGAACCGGATGGCGTTGGCCTGCAGATCCATATCCGCGAAATGCTGGGACAATCGGATTTCGGGAGCGTCTTTCACGCCCCCTTCCGGTAGCCCGCGCTGTCTACACTCGTAACGTAATTCCGCAACGGTCAACTCATTAATGTATTTTCCCGACATCTCGTCCGGTTGTTTTTCCGGTGTTATTGACGGGAAAATATGTAATACGGTTGTTGTTGTTGACCGTTTATCAGTGTTTATTGACGTATGAATGTAGGTCAGTGTGGGTCTGTTGTTGTTATGCTCGCCGAGTGATTACACTAGCCGGTTTTCGTGACGTTTGTCGCGGCTGCGCGTGTGTGCGTTGTCCAGTCGACTATCGCGATTACGAATGCAGTCCGGTTTTGTGTATTTTTGTCCCGGGTACTTGCGTGGTGTCGTTGGGTGGGTGGTGGTGCTGGGCGGTGGTTGTGTGACCTTCTCGCGCTCTAACGTTCCTACCTGTCCGTGTCCTAACCTAACGGCTATTACGCGGGCCCGCGTCACAGTTTACTGATAATCGTTACAGTGGAGGCATATTGAGTAATAATACTCTATGAGTGAAGGCCAATGCGAATAATGATACATCCGTTATGATTAAATTAAATTATTCTTTGTTTAACATGTATGTTTTAAAATGCTTCTTAAGATAAGTTTTATTTTATATCAAATAAAAGGATATGTTAAACATGGTAAAGTACAGTCAAACTTGTTTAATACGAAGTTGAAGGGACTTAGTTCGGATAATCCAAAAAACCAAATATACAATTTAAAGTCTAGGGATCAGAGAAAAAGTTTGAGATATGAATGATTTCGAGTTAAAGAAGTTCGAGTTAACCACTTTCGACTGTACTTTTTAATTTGTTATGTTCCGTTTCCATACAAAGCGCGCCTAAGGTGTCTGTGCCGAACACTTTCAAAGCCATAATAAATTAATTGAATTTAGTAACTACTAGATGGTTTAGGTGTAGTAGAAATTAAGTTTATTATAATTAATAGTTATATAATCAAATAAAAGAAATAAAAAAATAACATGATCAATAATAAAAAAAATTATTTTTTTTACAGTAAATACCTATTACCTTTGTTTCTGTTTTAGATCAATACATGATTTGAAAAATTAAAACGATTAACAATCGAACAAAAAAATTCAAAATAAAGTATTAGGTAAAAATATTTATTTTTTATTTTTATGTATTAATTGTTTTAGATTCTGAGCGGAGCGATGAATGTATTGATTTTACCATGATATGTTTTTATTTTTATTTTTTTTTGTGTCTGTCATCACGTTTTGGGGCAGTAAAAATGCTTTGATTTTTTACTTCAGTACCACGTTCGATCAGAAAGTGAATCTTGTTGGTACTTTGGGGGGTCAAAAGTAAAAAAATCTTTTCTAAATAATCGAGGAAAACAAACTAAAAATTAAGGGAAAAACGGGAAATTTTACGCACACTCATTTTTCGACAAAATCGATTTTGGTTTTTGATGTAACTTTAAAACAAATGACCATAGATACATGAAATTTTCATTGAATGTTTATTATATAAGTATATTATATCCACCATGCAATTTTCAAAAATGTTCGACTTAAGTTGAACTATTCATAGGCATTTGAAATTTTCGATTATTATTAGTTTTTTTTTAAATTAATATCGATAAAAATTTATTTGTTAGGCAAAAAAGCTTGAAAACTTAATACAAGGCTCTTAACATATTGTTACAATAGCAGTTGAAAAATAAAAGAAATGCATAGTCACGATTTTTTTTTATAAGCATTCAAATTTTGAATTTTGACAAAATACGTAAAAATCACAAATATTCACAAAATATTTTAAGCTAGAAATTCATCAAAAATTTTCTTTTCAAATCTAATATTTGAAAATTTAATACAAGATTCCTTAAAAAATTTTCAATCTTTATCACAAATAAAAAGTCCACCGGAAATTCAAATTAAATTTTTATGAGCATTTGAAATTTAAATTTTTACAACATTGGATTTTCACTTTTAGCGATTTCTTTATTTTGGTGTAACTCTAAAACGCAAATACTTGAAATTTTCACTGAATGTTTATATAGGCATTTTATATATTTGATAATATTTTCAAAATATTTAGATTTGTTTTGAGCTGTTTACTGACATTTTAATTTTTCAATTTTTTTAGTTTTTTTTTTTCTATAAATATCGATAAAAATTTAATACAAGGCTTCTAACATATTTTTACAATAACAGTTGCAAAATAAAAGAAATACATGGTCACAATTTTTTTTATAAGCATTCAAAGTTTGAGTTTTGACAACATATTATGTAAAAATCACGAAAATTCACAAATTATTTTAAACTAGAAATTCATAAAAATGTTTCTTTTTAAATCTAAGATTTGAAAATTTTTATAATATCTATAATATATCCTAGAGTTTAGGACCTAGAGAGATAAACCGTCTTCGCTCAGAATCATTTTTCGTAGGTATACAATGATATATCATTGGATTCAAATTTAATTCCATCAATTACAGTAACCCACTTGTAACCTACTGTTGTTTACTTGTACTTGTGTAGTTGTGTTTGTGACATTGATTTTTGTCACAATGTCACATTGTGTATTTGTGCGGTTGCCGGTTTTTCAGTTTTCTTGTTTGAATTATTTCTGAACGGTAAGTACCTACCTACCCGACTATTATTTTTCAATAATTCATATTAGTACACATTTATAATTAAAATATATAATAATAATTATTACAAAACAACCATTAGTGATTTGTGTATACTGTATTATGCCGAGTTATTACTTACATAATGTTACTATCAATCTTATAATGTTTATAACTTTTGTAACACATTTATTTATTTTATTTTATTGATAATCCAATAAGTATTTCTGGATAGGTTCATAGATCACCCATATGACCTTTTTATACTCTATGATAAATATTTTGAATTATTTCATATTTTCATTCAAATTATGATTATAAGTTTTAATAAAAGTGTATATGTTTTCTATTTAACTAATTAAATGATACTGAAGTTGTATTTATATTAAACTATTATAAAAACATTTTACTTTGAACAGATACAACCAATATAAGGTATTATAATGGTGAAATTTGTCATAAAAAAAAATTAAAGTTACACGAAGACCATGTAGCTCATGGAAGTATCATAACAAGAAAAGAAGATAGGGTTGCCAAAATTTCATCAAACAAAACCGGGGCAGACAAAAAAAATAGTAAACACATTTAGAAATAAATATCATTAAATTATATAAGCCATTGGGTATTTATTTAAAAAATGACACAATAGGTTATAGTGTTATAACTTATACACTTTATTACTGTAAAAAATTAACAATGTAAACTTTTTTTAAAGTTTATTGTTTAATAATATTTAACAATATTAAATTCGTCACGAAAATGACATTTTCTTTTTGGTGCCATAATAACAAATAAAATAATAAAAACGAACAATCTAGGCTACGACCTATGTAGTATGTTCTACTGATATAAAAGTCATTAGTCTGCCTCTGTATCACCCGTATGGATATGGACATATTGATTATCGATCGTATATAAAAATAAAACGTAAACTGCACAGTGCACACGACTCGTTTGTCGTCCTCGAATATTCCCGATATGGCGATATTATTTTAAATTTAGCTTATGGATTTATCAATTATTTGTTATCTCTGACAATAAAATTTCGACTCTCGATTTCAATTATTATATGAAAAAAAAATTGTCAAAATTAAACACAAATTAAACAATTTTCCTAAAACCGGGACACAAAGTCGAAAACCGGTGTCAGTCCCGATTTTCCGGGGCGTATGGCAACCCTAAAAGAAGAGGATATTTCCACTCCAAGTAGTTCATGTGTTTGTGTGTCGTTTAATGGCTCATTGACTTTTGCTTCGACTAGCTCAACAGAATATTGTCATGTATTGATGTATTATTGATAATAATTATAATACTAGGTACTACATTATTGAGAGGTTATGAAATTGGTAACTATATATACTATTATCAGAATTCTGAAATGATAATTTGGTAATACATTTAAAGTAAGTATGTAGCATTTAAAGAATATTCATTTATTATTGTTATTATACAGTTTTAACTTAAATGTTAAATGGAAAGTTAGACAAAAATCAGAAGATCAATTTAAATAAATTTCCTCGAATTGTCCGCCCCCCCCCCCCTTAGAAAATTTCTGGATCCGACCCTGCAATCATTCGATTGTGGACGTTAATTGTGTAAACCTCAATGGTTTATTTTATTTTAATCTACTATCTTATCATTCTTATCAGTTATCAGTGACAGATAACTTATCACTATTAAACCCTATACAAAATTTCAAAACGATGAATATTAATGAAACTTGAAAGCAACAGCTGTTGGTATCGGCTATTGACTTGTTGGGTGACTGCTTGGGGGTGGTAAGGGTAGCCTATTTTTCGATCACATTGGCAAAGCCACGATCGTGCGCACTGCGCACCATTCGTGTGCCATCGTCGACTTTATTATTATTATCCCGGGCGCTGCTACTCACTAGTATTATTATTCCGTACGAACGTTTCAATCGCCAGGCAAGCGTCATGAAAATTAGAACGTCGACGTAACTGTGAATAATAATTTAAAATCCTAAGCGTTTTATCTGTATTTGAACATACCGTCACACGTCTCAGCACGGATTTCTATTGTGAGTGGAGTATAATTTATTATCGTCCACTTTCTAAGCTCTAAATCTTTTGGATAGTTAGGTAGTAGGTAGTATATTATAATTTATAACATATTATATTTATAACTGTAATTTGAAAGTGAAAAATAATTAAATCTTAAAGTTATGACCGACAACAAAGAATTCAGCTAAAATTATTATACGAGGGTTTGTACGGGCTGGGTATTTTTTTACTTTTAAAGCAGTTTTCTGTCTTAAAATTTGTTTTCTTTACATCCAACTATATTTTGTTATTTATTTATAATAATAAAATAAAATAATTTAAATCAGCTATTAATAAGTTAACTTGTGTCCATTTTTATCATGTTCCTCATGGTGTTTACGTGAGGGCACCATAACTAAATTCGGTCTAATAAAAGGACACCGCCACTTAATTAAATGGTTGAATTCCTCTATTTTATTTAAGTTAAAATAAAAAAATTTAAAATTGATCGTGTATGAGTAAGAATGACTACAAGGCTTGGCCTTTAGAACCTATCGAAAATGAAAAATCGTTGATACATTATATACCTAATTAATACAATTTATTGTTTGGAAGTATCGATTACCTATTTTTTTAAAAATTGTATGCTTTTTCTTTATAATAATCCAGATATCGAGAAAGCGATTGGAAGAGTCGATTAAGATCACGGTTTGCAGTAAAGACAAAAGTAGTGTCAACAGAAAAATGAACCAAGGTAAAGAACATGATACTAATAATTCGAACAATAGAACTGAACCCAGTGTTACAATTGGGAAAACTTGCTCCCATAGGCGTGTGCGTGGGAGGGGATGGGTAGCCTGCGGCCTCCGTCTTTTTCATATCTATACTATACCATATTATTTTTATTTTTGCATATTGAATTAAATTAATTGATAATTTATAAAATTTACAATTTTATGTTAAACCAGACTAGTAGTCATTAGTACAAAAATCTTTGGTAATTGGTACAGACTTTTTTAATGTGAGCTCGAGGAAAAGTCTGTGCACACCTATGCTTTCTTAATACAGAAATATTAAAAAATGTTCTCCTAAAATGATAAACATTTAATTTTAAAAAGAAATATCTAGTGACTTTGGATCCACTGTCTGGATATTTTTCATATTTCATAATTTTCTATTAAAATATTTATAATAACGAATTATTTATCAATATTATATTTTATAAGACTACATGCTATAATTTATAAATTTATATAAAACATTTCATTTCATTTTAGGCCGGGGACCAGCCATTAACAATTGCAGAGCAAGAGATTCATCTAGAGAATGCTGTTGCATTATTTGTTATGATAAATGTGTTTGTGTCAAGTTTTTACCGTGTAAACATAAATTTTGCTCGTCGTGCGTTGTAAAAATGACCAAACAAAATATAAATAACTGTCCTATTTGTCGTCGACAAGTAAATAAGATATCACATATAGATCTAATATCGACTGATTAAAGTTACTTATTTTTATTTTTGAAAAGACCTTCTTTTACAGTTAAAAAATTGGAATTATTACAATTATTTCAATCTGTAACTTGTCATATAAATAATTAAAAAAATATCACTTTCAAACCCTAATTATAAATTAAATTAATTATTTACAAAGAAAACAATTATGATATTATTGATATCATTCAATAACTATTTTATTTTACCTGTACGATTCTTTAAAGTATTCACGTGTTTATTCGATTAAAATAAATACTATAAACGATATCTATATGTTTTTAATTTATTTTTCTTACGGGGAAACTTCGTTTCTGCTTTACTTAGTATTATAATTTTATTTTAAATTCGATATACAATCAATTGATTATATTAAGTGTTTAAAAATGTTTAAAAGGTTTTATTAATAAAAAGTATATTATATATTATTGTGTGTATTAAATAAGTATAAAAACTTTACAACATTTAATTGTCGTGGACGTCTTGTTATGAGCCACTTAGCTCAGTGGCGTATTTACGGGGGGTGATCAAGGGGATCAATCCCCCCCCCATAGACTGTATACACACAATTAATTATAGTCGTTACTCGTTATAATTTGACGATTATTATTTAAAATATTATGATTATTTATTTTTTTTTAATCAATAATTGATTAAATTTGCAAGAATAAAACCACCGAGTGCTGCTAGTCAAATGGGCTAGATTTTTATTATTCCCAATAGAAAATAACGTTTTATGCTTGCAGACTGCAGTTCAGTTTTTTAAAATTTTTAAGTATTCGAATAAATGAAATAATATAAATATGTATTCAAATACTTTTTTTAGATTCTGAGCGGAGCGATGAATATATTGATTTTACAATGATGTGTGTTTTTTATTTTTTTTGTGTCTGTCATCACGTTTTAGGATAGTAAAAATGCTTAGATTTTTTTCAACAGTATCTTTTCTGGTAGGAAAGTGAACATAAATGGTACTTTGAGGGGTCAAAAGTAAAAATTTCCCAGTAGTTTTCAAAATCGCCGCCAAAAACAAATGAAAAATTAAGGAAAAAACGGGCATTTTTAAGCAAACCCGATTTTGGTCAAAATCGATTTCGGTTTTTGGTGTAATTCTAAAAAAAATGTCCGTAGATACATGAAATCTTCACTGGTTGTTTATATTAACCCTTTCTATATTTGATACAATTTTCAAAGTATTTTGACTTGATTTGAGCTGTTTACGGATATACTTAGTTTCCAACTTTTTTAGGTTTTTTTTTTTTAAATGTCAATAAAACTTTTTTTTGTTGGGTAAAAAAGCTTGAAATTAATACTATGCTTCTTATATATTATTACAATAGTGGTTAAAAAATATTAAAAATACTTAGTCACAGTTTTTTTTTTATATAACCATTTAAAGTTCAAATCTAGACAAAATACGGAAAAAACACGAAAATTAGCAAATTATTTTGAGTTAGAAATTCATAAAAATTTTTTTTTTTTGAATCTAAGATTTGAAAATTTTATATAAGATTCTCTATAAGTATGCCTAATTTTATCAAAAAAAAATCTCTACCGGAAAGTAAAATTAAATTTTTATGAGCATTTGAAATTCATATTTTGTATCTTGTATTGTAATAACATGATTAACATGATTTTGGTTTAATAAAACATTTAATCTCAACTCTCAAGTAATGTGTTGTGTATTATAATTTTGGCAAACGTAGAAAGTATATTTAATATTAATAAGCTTTTATAATTCTTGGAAACTTGGGGGGGGCGTAGCCCCCTCCCCCTCAAGTTAGTAATTATCATAAAAAGTCATACCCCCCCATGACAAAAACCTAAATACACCACTGCAGTAGCTATTTATTTTCTCTCTTTGGCCACGCGCAACATAAGCAAAACACATTTACGCAGAATCATTTATTCTACTCGTATGATTTAAGTAATCTTAAAGTAAAATCACCAATCGTAAAAAAGATAGAGAACAATATTTTTTGAGAGAATGAAATATTGTTATTATATTTTGATTTTGTATTCGACTTTCAAAATTTAATCATTTTATGTAGGTAATTATACATTTTTAGTTACTCCATAGATGTCAAGAAATACGCGTTGCATGCTCAATCTAAAATTATAAACAAATATAAATTTTTTTTTTTATTCCAACAGTTTAATGGATCATATTTGTCCATGTAAAAAATCAAAAAAAAAATTCCTTTGATAGTTCTTATCATAGAAATTCCCAATGGTACAACAGGCCTAGCAAATTTAATGGAACCTTTGTAAAGAATAAAGATATTTTATCTTATTATCCTTTATTGAAAAGATTTAAAAATCATAACAATATTTTTGTTGTTTAAACAAATTGCCTAAAATGAAGGTATTTTGTCATTATGGAGTGGGTTGAGTCCAACTTTTATACTTACATTATCTGCAACAATTGTTTATTTTGTATCGTATACACAAATTCAATTTTATCTTCACAATTTAAGTAATCTATAAAGTACAAACAGTTATCAAAATTAATCATTGTGGATTTCTGCTATATCAGATTGTGTTGCTTGTTTCGGAGCTGTTATAACAGTTGGTCCATTAGAACTCATACGTACCAAAATGCAATCAAAAAAACTTGAGTATTTAGATGTACATCATGCAATGTAAAGTTTATTATTTTTTCTGGTGAGTTATTTCTATACATTTTTGATTACATTTGGTTTTAGACTTTTTTTTGTTGATTTTTATTAAAGACCTTAAAAAGGATGATAAGGCACTAAAAATTGAATGTTGAACCAACATTTAAAATTATTTATCATTTTTTATTGTTACTTAATGTCTTAATTGATTAAATAGTTTACTAATGTAAATAAATAATTTTTAATGTAATTTTTTTAAAGGTATTTATTGGGGTTATGTATGAACATGTTAAACAAATATCAGGTCAACCAACATCATTTATGTACAACTTTATCGAAGGGAGCATAGCCGGAACAATAATAAAGTTAATTAAATTAAAGTTGTTGTTTGAATAAAAATTGACTAAGTATAAAAAAAAAAACAGTATAGTCTATTGGTATTTATTTATTTACATAAAATCTCAAATTATTTATTTATTTACATAAGCTCAAATTAATGTGTAAAAAAAGGTATGTTTAATATTTTATCATAAAATCTTGTGTTAGAGATTCTTCTTCTCAATATACCCACACAAATATTATATGTAGTAATATTAAATAATAGTATTCATTAAAAATTACATTTTTTATTCTAAATTTATCATACTGTACAACAACAAAAAATGTATTTACAACACTTTTGAAGGACGAACAAATATTATAATAGAATTTAAGAAACTAAATAATAGAGAAACTTCAAAATATTACGTTAATTATTTATTATTTTTAAATTATAACATTTTTATCTTTCAGTAATTCAATAAATGTTGAATATTTTAGTTGGCTACAGCATTAACTACACCATTTGATGATGTCAAAACAATTTGTTAAATCAAATTAACTGAAAAAGAAATTATTACAAGTTAATAATAATAATAAAATTAAATATTGAATAGATTAAATTCATACTAGTTATTTTAGAACCTCCTAAATAGCTTCTAAATGGACAGTCAAAAAAATTATAGAGCGAAGACGGATAATGGCGTACCCAAGGAAGAGGTCTAAGGGTGCTTCAGCTCTCCCCCATTCATTAGTCGTGGTATGGAATAAATCTTATAATAAAAGGCAAATAAAAAATAAAATAGCCAATTGAAAAATCAGTAAACACATTTTAAAATGTTTTAATTATTAACAGTGTTTCAGAATTTTACTTTTGACATTTAAAAAACTATTGTTGGGCAGAAAATAAATATTGCACAAAGTGAATAATATTCTGAAATACCTACACAATATGTTTAATGTAATTGTTTGTAATCTAAAATTATGTATTAAAATATTATAATCAATTAATTTAATTTTTTTTTAGTACAATTAATTTCAAATTTCAATAACATTTAAAATGAGTATTTATAGTAGTAGTTTCTATACATTATACAACTATACAATGTGCAAAATATTATAATTGTTTTTGAGCTATTAATATTTACAAGATATTTTTGACTTTTATTAGGGGGTTTTTTAAAAATATTAATATAAATAATTTTTGAACACAATAATTATAATTCATAATATTACTTTTATTTTGATGAATATAAAAATTAAAGATTAAATACCAAGAACAATTGAGGTTTTCTATGTGTATAATTGTTTAGAAATACCTATCTCTTGTAAGTAAAAAAATAAACTGAATATGGTATCAAGATAAAAATAGCATCATTATATTTAATTTTACACTATGATATTATATCATGTAATTTTTACTTTTCTTGTAATAGAAGACTCTTTATTCTGGTTTATTTTATTTATAAATTCCTGTTTATATACCTTCTAATTGAAATTATGATATAAAGATCCCTAAAAGAAATCGCAAAAAATCAATTATTTTTATTAGATATGTAACAACATACTTAACTAATCTTAAAATTAGATACATTGTAGAAATTAAATACTACATCAATGATAAAAAATTACACAGCTTTAGAAAATGTAAGTTAAAATAACATTTAGTACTGTAAAACTAGTGACATATTTTTTTTCACTCACAATTCTTAAATGTTTTTCTTAACTCTGCCACAGTAAATTCTAAGAAAACTGAAAGAAAATTCTGGTTTATGAAGGGGAGTACAACTGCTATAATTTTAGTTAAATTGTTATTATTATTATTTTTTTATTAGATGGAGATTGGTTTCAACTACACAGATTTTTAGTCTGCATTTAATTAACATTTAGACATAAAGGTATAATGAAAATATTGTTGTAGTATGTAGGTGCATACTGCATACAAATTTTTGAGTATAATATGCAATTAGAATATAGAATACGTCTTTCTGTTCAACATATAAGAATTAAGTAATACCAGTAGCTGCACTTTAAATATAATATTATAACATAACTCCCTAATTATAATCATAAATTATTATACTCCTTTATAATACAGGAGACGCGCCATACATATTACATACCACTCATACATACATATATTGATATATTATAATTTATAATGCTATATACATTCCCACTAATTTATATTTTATATTCCACTAAGTAAAATAATAACTAATGAGAGTAATGAGACAATAATTTCCCAGTACACAAAATTTCTATTTACAATACATTATCTTCAAAAATATTAAGCAATCCTCACTCTCCACAATCCGCATGACAAATAATATTACTGAATATGTGTACAGTAATGAAAACATTGTATACAAAGATTGTTCCGTACAGAATAACTAGGTTTCAAAATATCATAACTTAATGGGTTTTGATCATAGCATAATCTAACAGTTTTAAAATAATTTATATGAGTCTCTAGTTTTTTTTCAACTTGTCAACTAATCATGAAGAACTGAGAAAAAAATCAAATTGGCTGTCAGTTTAGATATACCTGCTCCTGTAAGTCAGGGTTTGGAACGAATTAGTAATGGTTGTGACTTTATAACCATTGGTTATTGAGGGGTATAATAAAATTGGGTGAAAACCAAAAATTTAAACAAAATTAATAACATATACCAGTTTTGATTGATAACTGCTTTAATTTTGTATGTTTTATATCCTATCAAATTTATGATATAAAACCCAAACATAATTTATGTTGCAATCCGTATTATATTAATAAATATTTACCAAATTACGTACCAAAGTTTACATTATATGTTTGTAATTTTGAAGGTATATATTTTTATGAGGTTGATCTCACAATGATATCATTTAAATGTACTTATGAATTATGTTTTTTTTGTCTGAATTAAGGCGGGTGTGTAAAACTACATACATAGGCTTAAACCATGATATTAAACCAAATGGCAAAGGGTACCAAGGATCAAATTTGGTTCAAGCACTCTGTTCTAATAATTTTATCAACAAATTATTACAGCTGTATTCTACACTATTTCATATGCCTATAACGAAGAATCTGTCTGTCAAAAATGTCTAATTATAATATAAATTATATATAAATTCTAATATAACAAGGTATACCTTGTTAGTTGTTGTTTAAAATTCATGGCCTAATCGATTATTTTCACATTTTATGAGATACAACAATTACCTGAATTATCTATATGACAAGAGAATATATAATATAAATATATAGCAATGTATATTGTATTTTTTAATGTCGTAGGAACAACCTATAGTGACATAGTGTAGTATTTTAATGATAATCGTAAGTAGAGTAGACGTAATGTATACTTATCTAAAATATAAACCAAATGCGTAGTTATTATATTATTTAGATTAGACTGATGCTGAGTGACGTGTATATTATATTTTACATATAAAATATTTAAAAAATATAAAATTTAATTAAATTAAATATATAATTTATAAATATATATATATATATATATATATATATATATATATATATATATAAAATATTTAATTTATATATATTTTTTTTTATCCAAAAACTGACGATAATCTGAAGGATACAACTCGAGAGTGATAAGTATTTGTCTGAAAAAGATAAGAGTGGTTATACGGCGGGTACCCTGTGACCAACTTGAGGTGGGGTCGATGGATATTTACGTTGTTTTGTCCAAACGCACCGCAGCAAGCGAGTGGCCACACGGCCCACGCGGGCATCACTGTAAATAGTGTAAATATTTAATAATGTGCGATACTACGATGTTTTTCTACCTTGGCGACGTTCGAGTCATTGCTGCATCACTACTATAACTTTTATTGGTATACGAATCCTTATGATTTTTAGGACAACTGCCCCCGACCATAACTTGATAACTAAAATATCATATAATAGTTAATATAATTTTTACATACTACTGCACGTCCACGCAGAGGCGTACTCAGGAGTTTTCAATGGGAGGGGGGGGGGGGGGGGTTGAACATTTTGTTTTTTATCACTGGGACTTTGTCACCTTCTTTTAAAAAATATTCTTACTTACCTATCTAATCTTACAGTTCTTAACAGATAATGCATGCAATCGTTGTATATTGCATGTTGACATACGATTTAAAATAGATATATTTTGTTTAATTTTTCCCTTTAAAACAAATTTTTTTTAGAAAATTGCTCCTGTGAGTTATATTATATATAGGGGAGAGGTGGCCACAGTGAGACACTGAGGGCGGGTCGCATAAACGTTCATTAGCCATTTACAGAGCCGTTAACGCACTAACGATCCGTTAAAAAAAATTGGGTGTTGCTTGAACGCTCATTAGCGTTAACGGGCCTGTATTTTATCGGGTAATGGACCTGTAAACTACAGGTCCGATTTTGGTTCGTTAACTTTTACAGATCCGTTAATATGGTGATAAGAATATAATTTCTTATCAGACACACCTTTTATTATTAAAAATATAAATAAATTAATAATAAAAATATAAAATATACATTTAAACTCAAAGAATACGTTTTTTTCATAATATGTCTTCATCTGATTCTGATTCAACGAGTGATGATGATTTTATCATTGAGGTGCTTCAGGTGTTACCGAGACCACGTTCTTTTCGTGATAGATCCAATCCGTTTACAGAATATGATGATATAGATTTTAAACATCGATTCAGGTACTTAAATATAATACTAAAATATTTGATTTAACTATATTTTCACATATTATGAATAGTAATGCATTTAAACCGGATCTTTGGCCGAAGAATGCAGTCTCTAAAATCTAAAGAAAACTTGTATTTTGTGTTCAGAATGAAAGAGATTTAAAGTATTCAAATAGTTTTATTCAATTACCTTACAAGTCTAAAAAAATGGTTTAACACAAATAATCTTCTCTATTTTCATGAACTTCATACCTGAATTAATGTGTAATGATTAATATTTGCATATCAGGTTGTCTAAAACAATGTTAATTGAATTACTGGACATGGTTCAAAATACACTTCACAATATGTCATTGTCACCAATATTACAGCTTCTCATTGCACTTAAATATTATGCAACTGGTGCTTTTCAGGTGAATATTTTAGATTGTTATGCATGCCAACTGAAGCATTTTAAACTCTTATATATATAACATGCATGTATGTATGTATGTCAAATTTTAGGCAGTCTTAGGAGACCATATACGAATCCATAAATCAACAGTGTGTTGTATCGTAAAAAAGTGTCAACATGTATAGCATCACTTAAACCAAATTACATTCAAATGCCAAAAACAGAAGCTGACAGAAAATTAGTGTATGAAGATTTCTATAAAATGTGTCAATTTCCCAAAGTCATTGGAGCAATAGTTTGTACACACATCAGAATCCATTAAAAATATTGGAGAAAGATTCCGCAACAGAAAAGGCTATTTTTCAATTAATGTTCAGGCCGTATGCAACAGTAATTTTCAATTCACAAATATTGTGTCTCGGTTAGTAGTAATTTGTTGTAAAAATAACTTGTCACCTATTAATTACTCTAAATTCACTTTCTATTGATATACAAACATTTTTAGATGGCCTGGTTCAGTTCATGACTCAACAATATTTGATAATTCTTTATTAAAAGCACAATTTGAAAATAATGAATTTGGAGATGCTGTATTGGTAGGAGATGGAGGTTATGCGTCTCGTAACTATATGATGAAACCTCTTTCCAACCCTATTACTGAAGCAGAAATATGGTATCAAGTAAGAAAACCATAAGCATATTTCATATAACTATAATATATTGTGTTGCTCTGTACAAAGCAATAAGGTGTTATTATAATTTTAGAAAGCACAAATTGATACAAGAAATGTTATTGAAAGAACATTTGGTGTTTGGAAAAGGCGGTTTCCTGTGCTATCGGTTGGAATTCAAACTAAAATCCCAACTACTTTTGTAACTATTATAGTTACAGCAGTATTACATAATATGCTTATCAAATCAACTGACCCTCTACCTATAGATGAAACTCTCTTAATTGAAGATTTACGTCAAAAAGTTCTTGTATCTCTTGTTCCTCAAACTGGGAACATAAAGCGCAGAACATTAATTGACACTGTTTTTAATTAAATACCTAATTTTGACTGTTACTATATTTTATATTTTACTATATGCCTACAACATATAATATACTACATATTATAATTATTATTGTTTTATTTTTTATTAAATAATAACTGAATAACAATACTTCCTTGTAATAACAATAAAATTATATAAATATAAATTAAACATTTTTTTATATTTACAGACAATATAACAAAAAAAGTATTTCTAAACTTTGAAACTTAATATAGATTGAATATAAAATTATATAATAAAGGAGCTCTAATTAGTAATTGGATCAGAAGTAATTTATCACAATAGAGATGGTAATCTTGTAAGATATATTTATACACATATAAACCCCCCCTTTAATTAAAAATAACAACTTCCCGTTGTCATTAATAAATTAATCATTTACAAATTTTTGTTTTTCTAAATGTAAAATGTCTTCTTGTATTTTTAATTGGTTTTTTTTTAAAATTCATTTCCATTTGGTTAGTTGCAAGTTCAGTATTTAATATATCAATTGTTATTTCGGCCGCTTGAAGTTCTAGTTTTGCTTTTTTCATTTTTATGTATTGTAATTCTATTAAAAAATCATTTTTAGCTTCCGCTTTATTTGTTCTTTTTTTTGTTAACTCTTGTAACCCTTCACAAACAATTTTTTGTGTTGAATGATATTGTCTTTTAGAAACAGTTTCATTTTTGCTATTTTTTTTTAATGATGAGGTACTGTATTATGTTAAATCTGAAACTGTGTCGGATGGTTTTGAATTTGACATAACATTAGCATTCGATGTTACTGTCTAACATTTGTCATTTGATGTATCTAACATATCTAAAAGATAATTTATAAATTAACATAGACATATCTAATATTTAACATATATACTTAAATATAACTGTTATGTGATTTCTTACCCCAGTTAATTTTTTGATTACCAGTATATGTAAAATCTTTTAAAGAAACATTACACTCCATTTCATTGTCTAAAGTAACAATTTCTACATCATCCATATTACCACTATTCTGAATATTTTTGCAATTGTTTGTATGGTTTTCCATAAGTTCTATAATAAATTATAAAGTTATATTTTCAACTTTTTCAATGTAAATTAAAAATAATAGTCAATATTAAACCTGTATAGCTAGTATCATCATCATATGGATTCACAAGAGGCTCTATTCCGTCACCTATAATTCCCAAAACTTGTTCACTGACACTTGACATAATTTTTGAGTACTTTCCATTTCCAGTTTTATATCTTTCAAACTGCATTTATTAAACAAAAATATTATAATTTTATTTTTTAAATTACAAACCAAATTAAATAATAATTTATCATATCTATTTTCTTTTTTTGCTGTTGTGTTTAAACTTTCAAAAATCTGCTTGATTTCATCAATACTTTTAAGGCCAGTTGTCTGATGAAGATTGTACGTTTCTAAAATATTTGACCACACTTCATCTCGTTGATATGGATGACTAGTTAACTAAGTGAACATGAAACATTATTTATTTATTAACAGACAAAAGTCCAAATTGTATAATAATAATAATAATGGTAGTATCTTAAAATTAATAACTGAAAATAAATATTAACAAAAAAACATGAAAATTAATTAAGTTTAAATTTACAATTAATATTATTATTTAGCAAAAGTCCCTATTAAGAGATAACAAAACAAATCATTTAACTATTTAACAATTTAATAAATTATCATTGGAGAATTATTTGATCTTGTTTGCTATATAATTTACATTAAATTTAAATGGATGAAAAAGAAGTAATCAGTATTAGAGTTGGATAGTCTGAAAATGGCATGAAAATATTTTTATTTTTTTGTTTAATTAAATTTCTTAACTGTTTGAAGAACCAAATGAAAAATTTGGAGTTAAAGAAGTATATACTTGTACTTGCTATAATATTATATACAATAGACATGTACAATGAAATTGCAGTTTATACCTACATAAGGAATAATTATCCAATTAGATTCCCAAATAATAAATAGATACATTTGACTAATATTATTTTTTCAAAATTCTAATTTCAGACACTCGTGAAAAATTATTATGAATTTATAAGCTGATTTTTATTTCAAATTAAACTATTGACAATTTTAAGTAAGCTTATTTTAAAAATTTTTTACCAAGTGACAACTTATTCCTACGTAACCTAGTCGCCGCTCTCGCTAATAAATCCTCTATTGGTCTATTGGATATTTTGTATCGACGCGTAAATAGGGTTGCCTTTTAGGGCGCATAATATGTGTAGCACGGTATATACCGCAGATGTTTGCAGGAGCACATTTGGTTGTAGTTTAAATTAAAGAAGGAGAATATTTTCGTAAAAAAATCAATAAAATTATCAATTAAGTGGAAAAATTGGTTAAATATGATCTAAGGTTAAATAAAAAAATATCTTAGAGCCATATTTTTATTATTAAAAATTGTTTGCAAAACAATGCATTGTTATTTCTTATGTTGCAAACATAATAAATTTAGTTCTTTCAAATAATAACATTAAATAAATACTAAATTACCTATTGTTCTGTATCAGTACATATTATGAATATTTAATTATTCATAATGCAATTCATAAATTATTTAAATTAAATTATCAAAATCAACACAGCATGTTTTCCTTTATTTTTGTATGTAAAAAAATCTTAACATTTATTTTTATTTACTTTGAACTATAACTTATGCAATATAAAATGAAAAGAAAATAGAAAATAAGATTGGTACAATAATATATTGCGTTGATATTATTTATGATTAGTCGATAAAAAATTTATCTCTATAACATTTTTGTTTGCATTTGATTAGATATTCAGATTAGCAACAAAATATTATTTTGAGTAAAAATAATTTACGGGGGAAAAAAATAGTAAACTTACGGCACTGCTTTATTGTTTATGCACTACGCAGTGGCGTATTTAAGGTTTTTCCGCTTCTAGGCACCTTCCAATTCGCCGCCTTCCTCCCCCTTCATCCTTCCTACAATTATTTCTAAAACGTATTTAAATATACAATTTATTATATTAAAAAGATACATTGAGATATATGTAGATATATGATTAATTTTGAACGAACAAAAATTAGTTGAGTTTGATTTCATCAAATGAAAAATAATTTTTCTAATCTTGTAAAAAAAATTTGTTGAAATTTGCCGCCCTCCAATGTTGCCGCTCTAGGCCAGGGCCTATAGGGCCTGTGCGGCTGTGCCTAAATACGCCTCTGGCACTATGTAAATACTGATCACGAGGCCAATATAAGTTAAAACACAATTATTTACATACCTTACAATTATGTATAAAAATCGATTTGAAGTATGACCATTGTGGAAATGTTTCAACTAATTGTCTGTAAACAATAATATATTATACGTAAGTCGGATGAATAGTCTCGATAAATATATGACAATTATAGTTGTAGATATAAAGCATATTATCGAAAGGTGTTAATAAGTTATAATATAATTTATCAGAAATAGGTACATGTGAATAGGTCCCACAAAAACAAATAAGTTTCAATAATATCAATTGGTTTAATTTAAAATGTTTATATAATATTTTTAGGTATATTATTTAACTGTATCTACATGTTAAAATTATATCATGTGATGTGTGTATAACTCTGTGAGGATCGTGGGGTGACTTTTTGGTTTTACGGAACACAATAAAACGTCTTAGATCCGAGAGTATTGTGTCAATAGGATACTTGGGGTACAATGTGTATTGTATATAATAATATACTCGCATTATGGCCCTGAAGAGAAGCGTTAACTTGACAACACGGCTTGACACATGCATTTACAAAAAAAAAAAAAATTACAGTGGACGCCAGACGTGAAAATAACATAATATTTATTAAATAAATTATACAACTAAAATAGTTACACTATCCAGGTGCTGATCGTGAGGCTAATATAAATTAAAACATATATTTTTACATATTGATTCGAAATAATTTTATAATTGTCTTCTCATTTTTTTTTTATTTAGAACGTCGTATTACAATATCAAAAAACTGTGCAAGCAAGCAAACTAACAAGCAAACATTTTTTTATCGGCAATAATTAAAATAAAACTCGGTCTTCTCATGCCTATAGATTGCTGAAAACCAGTCGGGACTTTTCGAAAATTATATGGTGCGTAAAAATTGATAATACGTATTTACGATTAGCTAATGTATATTTAAGTGTTGCTTTTTGTATTTTATCATTTTAATTTTAATACTGTCAACATTGTACTGTGATCGTTCACATTAATTCATGTACTTACACATATATTTTGTGAATCGCCGTTTTGTGTCAATAAAATAAAATAAAATAAAGTAATGACAGATGGTGTATGGTCTCCGCAGTAGTTCTCGGAAACAAATTTATATTATATATATAATATACTATGGGTATGGTACATGGTACAGATAAACTATATTATAATATTGTCTCTGCGGAATGATCGCTGTGACAGCGCTTCTATAGATGACCGTATATTCATCCGCAGTCAATTCGGCATGCTATTGTGCTTTTGAAATTATTATTATTTACTTCACGTGAAATGAACGGTCGCGCTGTGTATACAACTTAAACACAATATATCATTGTGTACGAGACGAAAGAATAACGATGCACCGGACACAATTATTGACGACGATTGATCTTTGACACACACATACTATCTCCTCTCTCTCTCACTCTCTCACTCACTCTCTTTCTGATCTAACAGTAAAATACAATACAATATACAAACCAAAAATAAAAATAAATGTTATACCAGTTTTAATACATCATATAATCTTCAATAATATGATATTTACATTTATATTTAATAAATACTAATTGCTACTGCAGTGGCAGGCACGTAAATAGTTACTTATTTTTTGGGAGGGAGACGGTTATAACCTTTTTCAGAATGCTGTAGGCTTAAAACAATGTGCAACGTTGTATAATTTATATTTATTTAATGTAGGTGGCTTATTTTTATTGTTAAATAAAGTTTCAAAATACATGACTAAATATATGTAATATGTACCTATAGGTATACATTTATTATAATATTATTGTGATATTCACAGGTGTCAGGTATAATTATAATAATTTCATACAATTTATCTTGCTTCGGAGTCTTAAAATTAATAAGGATAAGAATTAAAAAATAATAACATATTACTTAGTATTACATTTATCATTACATAGTTAAAATTATAATATTAAATCAGTATTCCTGTTTTTCATAGAAGCAAAGCGTTTAATTATATCAATATCATCTACTGAGAGCTTTATTTTTTTTTCATTAATTATTAACTACTACAATACGGTGTTTATGGGAGATATCCCCCACCCCCTAAATTACTGAATTACGTGCTTGTGCAGTGGTCGTTAAAGTGAAAATTGGTTGACAAATCGGTGGATTTGCATAAAGGTAATTAGTTTTAAGTATTTGATTGTATATGGTAATTATTATATATTATAATTTATATACTAATTATTTATAGCTGATCCTCCACTCCTTTACTAGTGACAAAGTCTTGTTGATTTTTCTTGTATTGAACTTGTTTAACTCTGTTATGTAAGATACGCATATTTTTACTAATTCATTTGGTTGGTTTTGACCAAGTGTAGGTAATATAGGTTTAAAATTATATTTATTTATAACTATTTTATTTTCTGTAAGCACTCACCAATGACAACCCTAAATACAGACAAAAAAATATTAGTTTTTTATCTGCCATCAAATCTTCGCGTGAACCCATTTTTCGATTACAAAGTTTAAAAATTTAGCTTTGAGGTGCAAATCCTTGAATATATGATTATTTATTTACGTACTACATTTCAGAACCATAAGTGTTATATATTTTTCTGTGGATCTGCCTATGATCCCTATCAAAGAGACATTGAATTGTAAGGAGAAAAAACGTTATAATATAATAATGTTATATTATAGCAGTACGACACTGTTGGTGGACAGTGAAAACACCATCAGGATTAGGTACTTTTGCTGCAGGTACCTACCCAATTTCAACATAAATTGTGGTTGTAAATTTACGAATGTGTACAGTTTGACATTTGTATTATATCAATTCGAATTCCAAAGCCATTAATCATCATGACAGGGGATCGGTCGTGAGTCGGCGCCGGTTCGAGTCGCTTTAGTTAGTGAATTACGACGAATTCTGCTTAAACCATAATATTACTATAACAATAGATATGTACTATATTATTTCTTTTTCGTACCCATGAACATATAGTGGACTAAAAGAATTTTATCTTTCAAAAATACTCAAACGCACGTAGTACGAAATTAATACGACGAATTTTATCGTAATCGAAAATTACAACAAAATAAAGGTTCGATACAGGTTATGAGTTATAAGTATTTAAAGTTTTGATAGGCAGAGTGGAGTGGTACGGGGTTACCCCGCAAAATGTTTGTCCACTACTCCGCTTGTCTAAACTTTAAATATTAATAACTCAGAAACTACTAGCCCCAAATTCGATTTCTATGTATCAAAATACTTAGAAAAATATTCTGCTTTGGAATATGAAATTAAAACTCTATGTTGTCATTCAAAAAAGTAAAAAAACTTAAAAAATGATAAGGATAAAAAATATCTTAAAATATAATTTTTTAATAAAAACGTTGGTTTTTAACTACTTGAAACCATGTAAAAAAATATTTTGAAAAAATTCAATACTTTTTGAAATAATGAGTGTTTTATGATAAATCAATCGCCCTGTATAGTTTATTAGCTTATAAAATAAAATAATATGTAGGTACCTACTATTTACAGTATATTATTATACTAAACGTTTATAACTGAAAACGATGATAATAGTAATAATAGTAATAAATTAAAAAAAAATCGAAATAAGAAAAACCTAATGGGCTACGATTTGCGTCGCCAGCGAGATGTGCGGTTGATTTGTGGTAGGGCAGAGATACTCACGGGGATGAAGTGTCATAATACTGATATGGATATAGTAATTATGACAGCGGTTCCCAACCTTTTTAGTTATGTGGACCATCAATAATGCAACACAAATACATTGAGGTCCACTTACCTAGCATATACAGGTATAAAATATAAACACACACAAATAGGACGATTGTAGAAATGTAGAGTGTATAAAATCATATAAAAATCTTGACGTTGATTCCAATTAAAATTTTCATACCCTTGGCATAGACATTTGACCAGTGTCCGTAGCCTAGTACTACATTGCTCGTCGCCCACGAGTGGGCTCTGGCTCATGGGTTAGGAACTACTGAAATATGAAATAACTAATAATATAATTGTGTGTAGTACTAATAGAAGTGTGAATTTTGGTCTACTACCATAGAATAAAGTATTTTTGAGATTTTGAGTCTAGCGATTGATTACACGTAGATAGTATTATAGATAATATTATATAGATCCATGGACAGGATATCGCCGACGCATTGTATTCAGGAGCCATTAAAAATATAAATAATATAAATACCTAGTACCTACTAGGTAGTTGTTTAATATTTAAGTGCTTCATGTTTAAATACAGATTAAGATCGTGATTCGTGGGATCTTGGGCGGTGGTAAACTCTCCCGATTCAGGGGTGGGTTTAAGGGGTGGGGGTGGCTAAGGGGCAGGACCCCCCACCCTTTGGACTAAGCTAACTATTTTACAAAGCCAAGTATTATGATAATATATTGATTTATTAATAATTGTTTTTCGACGACTGACGTCTGACATGACGTGTGATAATATTATTATGAAAATATATATGGCTCCATGTGGAGCCCAGTTTAATAATATTAGTAATAATTATATATATATATATATATATATATGTATTACTTAATAAAGAATTCTTGAACCTCTATTATCCCTTCCCCCTTGGTAAGTGATAAAACCCACCCCTGTCCCGATTTTTAAAAATAGTAAACTCTCCTGATGGCAAACCCTCCTGGGTTAATATTATGTTTACCTGAAGTAAATGTGTAAACTCTCCCGGGTTAACTTTATAGTTACCTGTAGGAACCCGGGTTGTTTTAAATGTTAAAACATTTTTTAAACTCTTTAACTTTTTTAAAATCTGTATGTTCTTATTATCAAAAACAATAATTTTAATATTTTTACGTATATTTTGTGTTTGCAACTTATATCATTATTATTATTATTATTGACTATTTTTAAAAGAAACTTAAATGTATATTAGATTTTTTGAAATTTTATTTTTTATTGTATTTTGACTAAAATATTATAGCTCATAGCAGCTAAAGACATTAATTTATATCGTTATTATTATTATTGTTATTATTTAATATGATTGACTATTTTTAAACGCGACTTAAATGTATATTAAATTTATTTTATGATTTTTACTAGACCCGGGAGAGTTTACAATCGCCCGGGATATTCCCTATATACTGAATACTGATAATTTTAAATCATAATAATATAGAATAATACGATTAAAAACAATATTATGACAAAGTTATATTGTTTATTTTATGTAAATTATATTATTATAATTTATCATTGGTTATACAATATACATACATAGTATGTTCATTGACGTGATTACTAATTATGAGTTGCACTATAGTAGTTATCTATATCTATAAGAAGCATGGTCACGCGGGGATCAGGTTGTCTACCCTCCACCCACTCATTTCGCTTATTTTTATATAGCATATTTTAGGAGTAGGTAGTTAAAAATTAATATTCCCATTATCCCATTCAAAAAATTTGAGAACACCACTTTTGCCTAAAATTCAAACATTATGTGTCATGAACTGAGAATGTGATTAGGTGAATGAGTGACCGATCCACGAATACAGTTATATGTTAAATAATATGTACTTATAGTTTTATATAATTATGGTTTATACTTCCACCAGTGCCCACGTTGATCAAGTTGGCCCGTCCACTGCCCTTTAGGTATCATGGGTCTGATTTGAATTTACATTACCGGTTTATGATCACCTATATTATACAGTGGATCACTAATTGGTACCAAGTGGGTTGGGGATACTGAAACAATGATTAAGATACCAACACGTAACTTATTTTTTTGCTTATAAAGTATTTAATGTCATAGGTTCATTAAAAAATTAAGTAGTAAGACGGTAACAATTAGTGGTAAATAATAACGCAACAAAACAGTTAAGCAACGAAGTCTAGGTTTTACCTCACCAAAAACATTAAATAATAATAATAATAATATATTTTATTTTATCAGTACAACAGGTTCTAATAGAGGGGTTTAACAAATTACCTAACGAATATCCACCAAATGAAATGGAACATGAAAATTAACTTACGTTTTCATAAAAGAGTAAAGAGCTACTTATTTGAAATTATAACATATATTTTATCATTGAAATGTATTATCTAGCCAACAGTCCTACGAAAAAACGAAAATTATATTAAGATACCGCGGTAAGAATTTTAAAATTGGAAGAAATTTTAATAAAAAATAATAAATAATAATGATAATGTTTTAATGGTATTTACATAATTTATGTCTCCAAATATTATAAAATTAAATACAATTATTATAATTATTTATTCACACAATGTTACTAAAAAGTAAAAATGTTATATTAAAGTAACTACATACCGTATGTAACATACGTACTTGCTAATTTGATTGTTAATGATATAGGATTATAAAATTATATAATATACGCATACAATTTTTTGTCAGACCCGATAACTCATAAAAGTAAAGATTTTAAGTCCTCTATGCAACGTCATAAACGAATTTCGGTTAACGATTGTGTAAAATAAACTTATACTTGTGTACATATTTTTGTAGTTATCTAAATGGATTTAAACATGCTAATGATAATGCATAATAGCTATAAAATGATAATGTGCAATTTAGTCTCGTAATTTGTCTGTGGATCTGAAAATACCTATTTATTGATGTTTTCATTTTCAATTAGTAAATATTTTATAAAATATTAACAATTAATTTACAATAAATCATTGCTACTTAACAGCGCGATTTTAATAAAAGCTGATTATGTACTTCGTTTTTTAATAATTTATGTAGTTATTTGCACTTGTGTAAAAAACATTTCCATATAGAAAAAATATAAAGTTATTTACCTACATAAAATAATAACATAGGTAACTAAATAATTGTATTTATTCAATATACTACACAAGGTATAAATTTTCTAAACGAGCACAAACCATACACCTCTAACATATGTCCTTATACTTATTCATTTTTAATATCCTATGGACGGTGTACCGACGTACCGTCAATTGCGCGCGGTATTTCAACGCACTTTAATTGGACATGGTAATTATACCGCACGACAGTAAAATTAAGCGCATACGACATCTCGCGCGTCAAGTTAGCGAATACGACATTTTTGCGTGTGACGCAACAAAATAGTACAATTTAAAAATATTTTCATATCTAATCGAAAGAATTAATTAGTACCTAGATAATTGAGATAATCTGATATGAGTAACTGGTATGAAATAATTTAGCGCAATATTCACAAATTCACAATGGTCTTTCAATCTTTCAACATACTCTGTAATATAATAGTATATTATAAATCATAGTTAACATGTCTTTACAATATATAACAAGCCAAAGAGGAAAACGATTATTAGTATACAACAATTATAGTTATAGGCAGGACAGACAAAATGAAAATAAAATAATTTGGAGATGCAATGAAAATCAAAATTGCCCAGGACGTGTTCATTCATCAGATAGTAAGTACCTATACACACTATAGTAAAGTTAACTATAGCTAACTATAATTAAACGAATAATTCATCAGCATATTTAGCAAACAGCGTAACTCCAAAACACAAAAAAAATAAATAATAAAAAAAAATTAGTCATATATTTTTAATATAATTTTAATTAAAATAAGTGATTTTTGTAATAATGTATTGCGTATTTAATATTTATCAATACTTAATGATATTTTAATTAGTGATGGGTCGAATCCTTATTTTTTAAATCGAACCGAACTTGAACTGAACTTTAAATATTTTTTTTTGAACCCGAACCGAACCGAACCTTTATATTTTCTACCGAACCGAACCAAACTGAATCTAGAATCATTTTAAGTTGAACTCGAACTCGAACTCAACATTTTTTGATGTTGACAGCGACGCCGCCGACGTTCTGTAGGTGTATACGTAGTGAACTATAATATCGCATGCGTCTAGGCCACGAGTACGTAATAAGTAATAACATAATATAATAATATTATTACGATCTAGTTAATTGTTATTATGATCATCTGTATGCACGGCGGCGGCTGTCAATATAGACGGTTGACGGCAGCCGCCGACAACTGGCGACCAATCACGAGCCGATAGTCTAATTATTTCTTAATAATCATTATCAATTTTTATTTTTAAAAATAACTTTTGAAGAATTGTATATATATTTGGTCTTCGAACTATTGTGGTCAGTAAGCCTGGTTCGACAAATATTTTCAAGTTCGATTTTCGGACAATAAAGGATACTTAATAGTTCGGTTCGAATTTTTTTCATACCTAGTTCAAATTTCGAACAGTTCGACCCATCACTAATTTTAATATAATTTTAATTTGGTATATTTTAATAAAATTGGTGTAGGTGCCCCATAATTTTCTTTTTTCTTTGTTGTATATTTTAGGTCACATTATATCAGATAATCGGTAAGGGCGTAGGGCGAGGGCCCTTTCAAGATCAAGTGCCCCACCGCACCGGCGGTTTCTATGGCACTGGCGCAGTAGTGCAATGACGTTGACTTGTCTTAGGTCACCACACACTGCAGCGGTAGCGGTGGCGGACATTAATTACGTGTAATTGTTGTACGCGCTGACTTGTCTTGCGCTGAAATATATTCGTTGATTTGTCTTGCGCTGAATTATCACTGCTGAATTGTCGTGCGCTAAAATGACAGCGCTGAATTGTCATCACCCCCTAAAAGGACCTAAGAATATGAGTTGGAAAAAGTATGTTTCTTCATAGGACGTTAAAGTTGACAGAATATTTGAATCATCAAATTCATAAAATCGTAAATTAAATAAATATAATTTATCTTTCATAAAAAATAAGACAAATACTCATAGAGGACGCTAATACGCTACACCTATATTTGTTGCCTCCGTCTTACAAGTGCGTAACATAACAAATTTACGCTAAGCAGATCACATTTAACTTTGTTAGTTTAAAAATTAGAGTAAATTTACCTATTAAGAAACTTGATGGTAAAAACATTATCCATGCATGTATGAGGGTTTTTTACGATAACTTGGTTTTTAATACAGGAAATAACTATGTTGGTACTGAAACCTGATTTTTCAATTAATCGTTTAGTAAAATTTTTAACAGATGAAATTATATATTATTGTTATTTTTTATTAGTTATAAAATTCAGATCATTCAAAATCAGAATATAATTGAATTAAAATTAATGTTTTTACAAATGAAACTGTTTCAAGAGGACGCTACACAACTATTTGTTGTCTCCGTCTTGTAAGTTCATGACATATTAACATATCGAATTTACGCTCAGCAAATCACGTTTAGCTCCGTTAGTTTAAAAATTAGAGTGAATCGATCTATCATGAAACTTGATGTTCAAAAGATAATCTGTGTTTGTATGTGGGTTTCTTGGATAGAACAATTTTGTTGTAAGTTATGCGTATATAAAATAGCGTAAATTAAAAATGCTCATAACTCACTTAATAAATTAAACCTAGCGAGTAATTCGTAATTCATTCGGATCATGGATTTGATAAGAAATCGTTATTTCACTCTTGAATATAAAAATTTTGCCAATTTAATCTACCGACGCAGATAATTATTTTTTTATAATTCTTGTTAGCGAAACTTATAAAGAATTTCGAATTAAATTTTCAAATCATAAGTTGGTATATGAATTTATACTAAAAAAATAATTTTAAGATATCACGGTGTTCACCAAATTCTCAAAATTTTATATTTAAATGAAAATAAAAAAAAATGGTGACTATGTGTTTTCTATATTTTTGGATTGGTAATTTATAAATAATTTGATGAAGTTTGTACTGTTAATTTTGATGGTTGATATAAAGTGACCGAGTGAAAAATTTCGACATTCCAGGTTATATTGGAAAATACAAGGTATTTTTTATTTTTTCTCTCCTAGGTACTAACTAAAACTGTCTAAAACCTACCGAAAACCACCATTGAAGTTTAAAATCGAAATTTGCTGTCCTAAAAATGAGAGACAGAACAATACAACATGTGTATGTACTATGAAGATACATTGTAATGTCAATACAGTTAACGCGCTCTACTCAGGACCTAAAATCATAGGCGCAACTAGGGGGTTGCTGGAGGGTGCTTCAGCACCCCCAGATCAAAAACACCAAAAATGGAAAAATTATATAAAAAAGTTTTGTTCTACGTAAGGTTGTTTAAATATTGAAAGAGATGTTGTTAATAAAATTACTTCTTCAGAAATAATGGAAATATATATATAATATAATATTCCAATATTCCACTAATAAAAGAAAAATAGTATTAGTGTAAAATAGTATATTATATATTATGTAAACATAGTATTATTACCTAACCTTTGAGATGATTGTGCCTCATGTAATTGACTGCTAAAAATGTAAATTGTGTAATTATTTTGACATCAGTTATTAAAAAAAAAATAAATATTATTTATATGTTTATACTAGGTCATTATTTGTATCACTTAAATAATAATATAGGTAATATACTTAATGTATTATGAGGTAAATATTAGTGTGCTTATGTTTTTATAATGTATTTAAGATTGGTGATAATAATTATAAAATTGAAGTAGGTACTTGGGGTGTGGGGGCATAGCCCCCACGGGTCTGTTTCATCTACATAATTTTAGCACCCCCAGTGTTTGGCCTCTAGTTGCGCCTATGCCTAAAATACAATATTAAGTTTTATAAATTACCTATATTTATAATTACATTTTCATTCAAACAATATATTGTTATTGTTTTATGGTTAACTACAAAATATAATAATATTAATTGTTAAATGATTTGAATCTGGATGTAAATGGGAAACATTGTTGCTATATTACAATAGAAAACATATATATTTTAATAAAACAGTAGGTTATTACTTACCGATTATCTTGATTGAAAAATTATGAAAAAAGTATAAATATCATCTAATAACGACTTAGATTTTAATTTTAAACGATGTATAATGCATAATTATATATGGTTAGGTTAGGTTCACGATTGTAATTTTAAAAAGGGGTTGAATTCGTATGCTCCTAAAATATACTTTGTAGGAACCAATTTTTTGATATACATAAACCCAAAAAGCCCAAGATAAATACAAATGTAATGCAATTACTTCATGAGATTCAAGCCTCATACAGTAACCTGGCCCACCAAACATAAAATGTTAGCATTAAAATAAAAGTTTTGGGGAAAACTATCCCCCTCATCCCCCCGTAAATGAGCACTTGTCTGATGACAATTTCGACGGGCGAATGTAAGTTCCTACACGAGACCTAGCAGGTAAACAAGATGCATATGTAAGTTCCTAGAAAGTAATAACCAGGTACAAGTGTAAGTTCCTACACAGTAAAAAGCAGGTACATGTGTAAGTTCCTACACAGTAAAAAATAGATACATGTGTAAGTTCCTACACTAAGTATATTATAAGTTATCAATATGATATTAGTTATAATGATATATCATATTATAATACTGTCGTACATTTTAACCCTTTATTCTATATAATATATAATTCTTTATAATATTTAATAATTTACCTTATAAATATTATCAATTTAATAATTTTAAAAATAATAATTGTAATAATATAATAATAATTCGTCCTTTATTGAAAAAATATAAATATAAATTATCCATTCTATATAATATTTAATAATTTTAAAAATAATAATTGTAATTGTAAAGAGTTAATACGTATGACAGTATTATAATATGATATAACTGTTATTAGATTGATAACTTATAATATTCCTAGTGTAGGAACTTAAACGTGTACCTTTTTTTACCGTGTAGGAACTTACACATGTACCTGTTTTTCGTCGTGTAGGAACTATCATAGGTACCTGTCTTCCGCCGTGTAGGAACTAACATACGTACCTTTTTTTTTCGTGTAGGAACTTACACATCACATATGTAGGAATTAACGTATGTAATTGTCTACCTGTTACTCTCGTGTAGGAACTTACGATTCCCCATTTCGACTGTGCAGTACGCGGCACACTAAAAATATAATTGCTACTTACTTTTGGCTCGTGGTTCACAGTTTGAGAACCTCTGCTTGACAATGTTAATTTTATTTGATAGGGTGCAAAACATTCTTGGAAACGTATGCGAACAATGAACGTACGGTGAACCGGTTATAAAATACATTGTTCGTAAGACACGGTGATCCATCGGTTGCGACTTGGCGTCGGTCGTATTTATCCAAAAACCACGAAGATAATAAAAATATAGGTAATACGTAGTTACATATATTATTACACACACACCCACACCCACACACACACACATTTATATAATATATATTATCGTCCACCGCCTTCGTGGTGCCTACAACATATAATGATTATGGCATTGATAGTTGTACAATGATCGACTCTGGGGATGGTTAAATTCGAGAAAAAATACATTATATGCATCCACAACCCCTGCAGTTTTATAATTAATACTAAAAAAAATGTTCAGCTTGATTTTAATATTAATCGATGGACGATTATCTAATTAAGGAGATCGCAATATTGTACGTTTTATACCAATATGTGGTAGTAACAGTAGTAGGTACACGTCATACTTCGATGTGTCCGATTAAAATTATAAATGCTTACGCACATTTTTTGTATTGAAATTTTATTGTAAATTGTTTTGTTTTTGACAAAATACCTGGGTTATTTATTAAATAAATTTTAAATTTTAAATTTTAATTGAATAATATTTTTAAAATTCCACAAGATTATGCATTATCTACATATTTTGTTTTATTTTGTATATTGAATACATCATATTTTAATTAGAAAAATTTATTTTTGAATAACTTACCTATATATCCTTTAGAGAACTCAATCACTATTTACGAAAATACAATAGAATTTAACTAAGAATGTTTAATTTTCTTTTGTTTTTAATAGTTTTTAAAATGTTGCAATCAAAAATATATTTTATTTTCCACTATGTCGTATTGGGATGTGCATGTTCGTTCAAAAGTTATATTATGCGGCAGTAGCTCCACGTAGGATCAATAAAGCGATAACTGATTATATACATTCCTCCACAAACGTGTATAAAGCTAACCGGTACACAGGTGGTTATTTATTTTTTGGGCCGTTTAAATTAGCGACGAGCGGCTGATGATAGAAATATCATTTGATCACATGATCGATACGATAAGGGCGGTAAGTAAGTATAAAATATTACGAGGGGATAGGTCTGCAATATATTACATAATATACAGTGATAAAATAAAATAAATTATATATATATATATTTTTTTTAATTTTTTTTTTTTTTTGAAGAATCGGTGAGTACAATATTACTATACTTACAATTATATATAAATTATGTATACTATCGCAAGGTATGCAGTGTTTGTATAAATAATTATCATGACCGTATATTCATCCACAGCCAATTCGGCATGCCTAACCTAACCGAATAATCTAAAATAATGTATTATTTATATTTAATAATTAGATTTAAGAAAAAAAGACAGTAGTCTTTAACCTATGCTAAAGTAATTTACATTTAGAAATGCATGATTTGTTTTTATTTAGTATAAATAATACTTAAATATTATTTTAAATTAGTTAAATGTATGATCTAGTTTTTAAATTTAAATGGTGGGATGCGTGCCCCGAATGCCTTTCTCCAGGACCCACCACTGACATAATTAGCCCTGGACTACCAAAGTATTAGCATACAATTGCTGGCTTTCATGATAGGTATTTGTTTATGTACACAACTCACGCAACTCTTGATTTTGAATTATTAGGAGAAAAAGTTTTTATCCCGAATTTTTTAAAATAAATTTACGAAATTTAAAAAATGTCTCAATGCAATAATTAGCTAAAAACAGCCATATTATTTCGAAAATATTATTAATTTATTATGAATAGAAAATGTTAATATAATCAATTGGTATAAAAATGCAATGTGTCTACGGTTATTAGTTCCTGAGTTTTATTAACAAAATAACAACGATTTTACCAACGGATGTATGCAACTATACGACTTTTATGGTTTTATATACCTGATGAAATATGGTTTTCTGTATAATAGGGATTCTCAAAATTGTATAACACTATACCCATTGGCATAGTTGGGGGGTTAGGGATTCAGCTCCCCGCTTTTGGACTAAAAAAGGATACAGTAGTGATAACTCATTAGTTTTGATTGTATAAAGCAGTGTAGCAGTGATAACTCATTAATACACATTAGTAGTGATGTGCAAAAAGATAACCTCTTCCCCCTTCCCCCTCCCCTTTGGATAACTTCTTGGTACGCCACTGACTGTACCCCTTTTTACCAATTCATTGTTTTTTGGTAACTCTTCTTAGCTATTCAACTCAAAGATAAAAAAAATTAAAGACTTATATACGTATTACCATTGAGTATAGATTATTATTATTATTATTATTATTATTATCTATACTCAATGGTATTACTTAAAAATTTCGAGCGCCCGCAAGGAGTACTCGTACCACAGTTTGAGAATCTCTGTTTTATATTACAGCTGAGTTTCTAGTGTTAATATTAAAATGTTGACATTTTAGATATATATCATTGTAATTTGAAAATATTATTTTTGTTTATTTGAAACTTTCAAAGTATATTAATATATAATCTATATATATAAAAATATAATATAATATGTAAATTATATTAATTCAATCTACCGATTACCGTGACGGTAGTACCGTGTTCATAACAACAATATAATCATAATATAAAATATCCTATGCCGACAAACCATCTCCGCTCTGAATTGCTTTTATTACATAGTGATACAATATAATGGAATTCAAATTTAACACCATCCTTTACAGTAACTTACTTTAAGCTTCTACCTACTGTTCAACAGTAGGCCGCTGTTTATAAAATTAAGATGATTTGGATTGTTTACGGACGTGGTTCAACACCTTGCTCTGGCAGCATCAAAAAGTATATAAATTAAAACTGGTTTTTTAAATTTATTTTTATACATTTATCATTTATAATAGACAAATTGATGAGGTGCACCAAGCGCTCGAAACACTCCACGACTACGCGTCTACACCTACCGATAAGTGCCAACACGTCCATCTCAATTTATCTGGTAACTTATGTACAATATTTTTTTAAATTTTTAATGTGTAACTGTAATGATAGCCACTCTTCACAACTAGGTAATACAAAAAAGAGTGTCATCATTATGTCCCTCAACATAATATATATAATTATATTATATTATAGTATAATATATTATACAGCCACACAGATGTTTAGATTATAATAAACATCTGTAGTCATATATTGTTATGTCCTCTTATACAAAATCCGTTCTATCTGAGCTCGCACGATACCCTTCGACCATTGTCCAGATACGAGTATATACACGGAAACTCTCTCTGGGTACGCCCTTGGCGACAGACATTCGCGGTGAGCCGGTTCAATATATTTTAAATGTAATTTTTCTGTGTCTTAAATAATAAATGCTCTTTCTATATATCTCTAAATTAACTGTTGTGTTGTCAATTAAAATTGAATTATAAATTAATTAGTGTTGAACCTATTTCACCTTCCTTCGTCCATCAAACATTCAAAAAGACTTCAGTCGAAGTAGAGTAATTTAATTTAATGTATAAATAATCAAATCATTATATACATATATATATATTTACATGTGTATACATATAATATACATATAAGAAGGCAGTAATCTGGAGTGTATACATGATATACACAAAAGAGGTAAACACATATATATTACAATTTCACCTCTTTTTTACATTAGGTACTGCAGTAGCAATGGCGTAATAAGGAATTTAATTTGAGGGGGGGATTATATGTTTTTAGCAAAATATTTAAGCCTCATACAGTAACTTACACCACCAAATATAAAATGGTAGCATTCAAATAAAAGTTTTGGGGAGATCTTTCCCCCTCATTCCCCCTTAATTACGCCCCTGGGTATAGTACTTATGTAAACTCAATTATTTTTTGAGCGTGATTATTATATTATAGAATTTCTAATTAGGTCCTGATAGCTAATAGCACCAGGTCAGTGCACCAACGAATTATATGAGTTGTTATTTCTATTATTTATTTATTATTTTAACTTAATATAAAAATCGTTTATATCAGGTAATTAATATTAAACAGGTGATTGACCCACTCTCTCAAAGTTGGTTCGGCGTATCTGTCGTTTTCCTGTTGAGTACTACACACATGAACCGCTGGTTATGGTAAGCGCATCACTATTGTTAATTTTAACCTTTTTTGTAAGACATTTGCACATCGTTCGATTTTTGGGTTGTACATCGTTTGCGTATTGACCGTTTAAAAGGACCTACATCATTTTGCGCATCAAAATTATTCAACAATAGAAATGAAAAAAAATGTGTACCCCTAGTGAAAATTGTTTTCTTACTTTGGTCTTAAACTTTGCTCGTCTCTAAATTTTCTCACGTAATGTTAAATTTTCGAATATTGCATATGTATAAGGTGATATACAATATACTAAGTAAAAATGTAATTTTGTAACTTACATTTTCGAGTTTTTGATGAATTTTGTCAAAATTTGAACAAAAAAATCTTTATGTGTATAAATTATTTTTAATTTTAAAAACCTTAAATTATTTATCATCTATGTAATATTATACAACATGTACCTAACACAATTCGCTATACCCTTCTATTGTTTAGAATATTGATGCGCGTTTGATGTACGATAATTTGGTACAGGTAAGCAGACGATGCGCAAATGATATACGGCCTCATTAACACACACCGGCCGGTGTGTCCGACCGGCCGGTCGGTGTGAGTTAATGAACCTGGTAAAGTATTTCGGCGACAATGACTATTAATGTTCGTACCGGGCCTATGCAATTTTTACCTGTATTAGATTGTAATCTTAAATTTATTGCATGCACAACTGTGTTATAGGAACTAAAACTATACCATATATTATATATATATATGTTTAAGTATATATATATGTTTAAGTATATAAATACAAAATACTTCAATTGTATTTCATCTCAGATTGTATGTGTTAGTGATAAAAAGTCACCCTTGTTGCGGGGTTCGTATAATATTCCACTCGGTAGCATGCCAATTAAGGAAATTATATTATTAATTCATGTTTATCGTCATTCAAGTCTTGTTACCCAATAATGTTTGTAACTTATGGTTATAATATTAACTTTGGTTTCAACATAACTCCGTAGTCCATAACACAATAGTAAAAATATTGTTTTTTTAGTATAGGCACAGTTGTTATTTGATTTTACGCACATACCCACGAATAGAATAATATTATGCCAGCAATCACCAATCAAGTGGGAAAATAATTATCTCTCATAAGGTTTGTAGGTAGGAATAAGAGGACATAAACGAGTCCATTTTCGACCAAACCCGTAGGTACCCTTCCCTTTTCGACCAAAACAAAAATGTATATTATAATAAATTTAAAATAATTAAATAATGATACACAATTTTTATCAATAATTATTAAGTATAATATATTAATATATAACAGGTAATTTTGAAAATTACATGCTTCTAAAGTTTAACATATAGTATTTTAAGTCATACATATCCATAATAGAAGTTATAATTATTAAAACCTAAGTACAATTTTCGTCATTAATTATTTGATCAGTGATAATCGGGTTTGATTATGATGGAAAATACTATAATGATATATGTAGTATGTAATTGCAAGATCGATCGTTAAACGTATTGTAGAGAGCACTTTCTTTTATAGCCAAGATAAAATTTATAATTTTATAACATTTTATGCAATTTATAATTTTGATAATTTTCTATAAATATATCATAAAGTATATAATATTAATTATTATCACTAATATTTGCCATTATTTTACAACAATGATATAGGTACCTATTAATTTTTTTTTTTATATATATTATATTTATACACATTATTTATACATAAAATAATAGGCAAATAACCTAACTCCGTCCGACGGTCGTATTTAACACGTGTAGTATTTATTTTTCGCGACTAAGATAACTATAGAGAAAAGTAATAGTAATAGTAAGTATAACTAATTAATGTACATTTAAAATCAGGTTATAAATTACTATAGATGTTCGTATGGTTTTATGATATTAACATTTGTTTTAGGATTGTAATTCATTGGACAAAACAAACAAAGAAATATAGGAAATACAGCAAACATAAATAATATCATACTCCGTTGTATAAAATTTAAATAAATGTATTATTATCATTTATAAAGTAATAAACTAATAATACAAATAAATGTGTAAAAAAAATCTTAAAACAAAATATAATAATTCAAGTAAAAGTAAGTGCATACAATTGAATAAATGTGAACCAGTGGGTAGGTAGGTATATCATATACGAGTATACGCAGTGGCGGCTTGAACTTTTTTTCCCTCGAATCACGTTTAATATTTTTACACCACCCACCCTAAAATATAGTTATTAGTTATTACTTATTATTGTACATTATCTTCTGAGTACACAAATTATATTTATTATTTATAATTTAATATTTAAATACCAACCTGCAAAAATGGTCCAATCTACCTTTTCCAACTATAAGACCTACCCACCCAACCACCCATTAATATTTTTGTGAATCACGTGATTCAAATACACTCCCTTCGAGCCGCCACTGAGTATACGACTATAAAATCAAAAATGTACATATTTTATGTAGTACCTATATTTTTAAATTATAATGTTATATAAAGATTAAATACTTTAACTAATGTGTTATTATAATTAATATAATATTTGGACTCTGATAAATCTAAAAAAAACTCAATAATACATATGATATTACGAGTATACGCCATTGAATAATAAGTTATTATAATTAAGTATCGTAAGTAAAAAATAATACTATATGTTTAGGTAAATCTTTAATTCTTTTCGAATTTATTTAATTATATTAATACATATTTTATTTGAATTTTAAACAACGGAGTTTTATATTATTTATTTTTGCTAGTTTTTTTAGTTGAATAGTCCTTTATGAATACCTATCATAGTGATCATTGATTGAACTAGTGTCTTTTATCAAGTATGGATCTTAGGTTTTAGGATATTTAAAAATAAAATAGCTAGTCATTGTATAGCACTAAATATTCTATATAGTTAACTTTTTAAATACATACGAGTGACCAATGTAGATTATTTTTCGTTAAGTATAGTATTATAAATTGCAAATGAAAAATTAATATATTTTTAAGTATTATTAACATTAAAGTACATTTTATATCACATTATGTTTGATCACTTAACCAGGTTTAATATATTATCCAAAATTAGTTTGGAATTTTAATGTGCAGAACAACGACATGGGTGTGGCGGGCGGCCTTGCAATTTTATCCAATCGTCCATTAATGCCAAATTTACCTGAATAAACATTTAACATTAACGATTACTGGTTAATTCATATATTTTAAAGACGTCGTGTTTGTAACATAAAATAACGTTATTTTTATTAGTAAATTATTTATTTTCATCATAATAAAGATAAGGATGATATCTTATGTTAAAAAACTTTTTAATTTATGTTGTATTATAATTTTTTTTTAAAATGTGTAAATATTATTAACTATTATTACTTATAGCCGATAGTTTTTATAAGCAGTTTGTACCAATTCTGATTGTTATTTCCATAACATTAGTATTATTGATGATTATTTAAAAAAAAATTTACAATTGACTGTGGTTTAAATAAAAATGTATTGATTATAATATAATTAATTACTATTTGAGAAAGAAATATATATTAGTTAATTATAATAAGACCAGGTAAATTTGGTGTAAATGGGCGATTGGAAAAATATACCTTTTTTAGTGTCAGTGATAATCGTTTTCCCACATTACACAATTTTACCTAGAAACTGACAACTCGTTTGGGTACATCGAAAAACGTCAAAATCAGCTAATACAATTTTTGACCAGAAAAATGACGAATTGTTCAACTATTAAATCTCATTATATATAAAGTATTGACTTATATTGTAACTTCTGTGGGTAATCATAATACGAAAATGTGATTTTAGACAAATGCATGCGTTAATGACGACCACCGGATGTATTGGCTATACGTTTTGAATTGTATTAGGTACTATATGCCTATTGTTTAGCTGAGCGTGTAATGATATCGAGACACTAGTTGCCAGTGCTTGTCACTTTTTTTCTTCATATAATGAGATGAATATTCAAATATCAAATAAATTTTGCTATAGTTTATGTATACGCAAACGAGTCATGCGTTTGGGTCATTTATCGCAGGTATTAAAAATTCATGTGCGCAATTGAGTTATATATCATTTGTACGCAGTGGCGTATTTAAGGTTTTTCCGCCTCTAGGCACTTTCCAATTCGCCGCCTTCCTCCCCCTTCATTCTTCCTACAATTATTTCTAAAACGTATTTAAATATACAATTTATTATATTATAATATTATATTAAAAAGATACATTGAGATATATGTAGATATATGATTAATTTTGAGCGAACAAAAATTAGTTGAGTTTGATTTCATCAAATGAAAAATAATTTTTCTAATTTTGTAAAAAAAAAATTGTTGAAATTTGCCGCCCTCCAATGTTGCCGCTCTAGGCCCGGGCCTATAGGGCCTGTGCCTAAATACGCCTCTGTTTGTACGCAAACGAGTCGCAAAAAAGGTTAAATTTACTTAAATGGGTATCACCCTTTATTTTGGCGCAAATGGACTGTACTCAGTGTACCCAAAACGAATTAACTGTTTTGGCGCATATTGTGGATCCCGCGGCAGCGTCGGCGGCCATGGGATAGGCTTTATAATTAATAATTATGCGTCAATCAACTATTGTTTAACCCTTATACAAATTGTACATCACATTTTTTAATTTCAGATTTTCACAACAACCACGTTTACCATCCTAACCATGACGAATTGCAATTATTAATTTTACTTAGAATTTAAATAAATATCTTATTAAATCTAATTATGTACGTCGATCACCTAATTAATCAAATTGTCACATACTGTAGACAGATATTATAAACAAAATGTTATTAAAATATATATAATATGTAAAATCAGTAGGAACATTTTAATATTAAAAAGGTCAGGCCATTGTAGCAAAATGTGCTGAGATGACATCGCCGAACGCGCAGGCAAGCGACCGGTTTACGTTGGGTGTTCTCGGGTGAGCATCCCGTACGACGACCGGGCGTGTGAAATGACGGTCGAAATACGAGTAAGTATTATAAACGCATTTTATTTTTGTATTGTTTCATATTATTAATAAAAGTGTTTCCGAACTTTTAAACTATATTTTTAGTTTGATTAGCCACACAATTCATCCGTACCTACTCCTTGAATCCGATCTGTAACCGGTGAATTTATGTTCGTTGAGGATTTAGGGTTTAAACGTCAAAGGTAGTCATAGATGAATTGTATTTTTTAAATCTGATCAGTAACCGGTTAATTTATAGCAGTCGAAGATAGAAAATCAAAACAGTAAAGTAGCGATATCGACTTCTTGAAAGCCAAACTGTAACCTGTTGATTTATGGTATTTTGGTAACTCAATTGTCGATAGAGCCATAGAAGTATACCACCTGAAATGTACGTATACGACAGACTACCACCTACGTGTTAAAATTATTAGATTTTATGAACAGAGAATAATCTTTGTGAAAAAGTTTAACTTTTCGTAAAATAACAATTATTGTTGACAGATAGGACCTACATTACTAACAAATAAGAATTCTTACAAAAACGTTCCTCAAAAAAATAATTTACTGTAATAATTATTGTTGTATAATAATGTAACTTTTGTAGGTATAGGTAGTACGTACTTTAGTTTTACGTAAGAGTGATTAAATAACACTATAGCTATTTTCATGTATAATATTTTAGTGGTTTTAAACATTTTACTTGAATGTAATTAGTTTTAAATTGTGGAGAGTGCGTACTCGTAGGATTAGGTTATAAAATTGTTGATCCCGAGTGAAGCGTATTGTTCCATATGTTTCACTTTAACGCAACGCATCGTATCCAGTTTAAAACGATACAATATAATGCGTGTTAAATGCTGTTCGTATTGTGTGGTGTCCTTTTCTTTGATGGCTTTACGTACACACAATAAAACCGTCCATATGGTGTGGTGTTTACTCGGTCCGAGAAATTTTTGTCGTCTGCCTCCCGGGGTGCGATGTGCACGTACTGGCATAATGATTGTGAAGAGGATTGCTACTTTGTACGACGAGCAACCTTATTTGTTGTGTGTATTTCATGAAAACATTTAATGGCAAATTCTGGGCCGTGAAATAACATAGGTAATAATATTATATTAAGTAGGTACCTGCGTTTAACCTCCGTGAATGTCCGTTTTATATAGTACCTAAACATAGTTGTTAAGGCACACAGGGGTCAGGGGATCTTTACGGATCACAAATAAGTATATTATATAGATATATAATATGGTCAGACGTATTTGAGTTTCGAAAATACGACCGTAGTATTATAATACCTATACATGATAATATATTGTAGTTTAGGGTACGTACGGATAGACCCTTAATAAGAGTTTTAAAACATTTTTTTTTTAAAGAAAACACCGTATCTAATGCCAAGCTATAATCGGCATTATATATAGTAATGTATTATTAATGTGTGTATGTGCGCGCGTGAGCGCATGTGTCTCTGCCTCTTTGGCCGTATGTGTGTGTATGTATATGCTATGTTCGATCAAACATATTGAACATCGTTTTTTTTTAAATTTAAAGACATTTATATACGGCCAATTTAATACCATTCTTGTACGATACCGGATACTCTATATTATAGATTTTGAATGTGCCCTAACGACTGTCTGCGATGATTATTATGGTGTGACTCTATCTTACCTACCTATCGAAATAAACCTAATAGCTTTTAGTACCCAAGTTTCGAAAACGTAATAATAATTGTAATTTAATCAATAGGTGCGTCATACGCTAGTGTGTATATAAAACAACAAACATTCGTCCCCCTCACTAGTCACTATACCTTGTCACGTTTAGCTCCGTTATTTAATTAAAGAATGAATCTGCCTATTATGTAAAAATTATAGCAGAAAAACAATAAAATACAATATAAAATTCGTGAAACTAATAAAATTATGTAACTCAATTGGATACCTGCATAAAGTGAATATTATTTTTAGAAAATTGAATAAATTATAATTTTTTAAAATAGAAGGAATTTGATGACCTATATGTAGTAATATGTATCGATGTCAGATTTATATAATTATTATAATTTAACATTTATATAATAAAATTTTGTCAATTAACCAAAGCAATTAGAAATTAGAAATTGTAGTGTAAATATAAGGATTTTACACTTGCTTTATTATTATTAAGTCAATAAAACTACAAATTAGTGGATTGATAGTTAGCGGAATAAAAATTTTTAAAAGTCCGGTGGAAATGAAACGTGACGCAATCAATTATTTTATTACTATACAGGTAAAATGCTAATTTCATAGCAATCGATTTATGTCTCTTTCTGGTCCCTTCTTAAGGCGCGGTCAAAGAGTGAACGGACTGCCGTATCTGTCGGGTACGCAGACCTCGGAGGGCAGCGATCCGGTTGTATTATTTTACAGTTTTAATGTTTTTATTTGTAAACACTAAACAATATAATATTTAACCACTTAATATAAGTATTCTACTACCTAGTTAATGGTTATATACTTCTTCTTTTACACTATGCCGTGCACCTATCTATATGAAGTAAGTATAGGGATGTCGTATGACGTTTATTATTATTATTATACTACATGTCTATATTACCACCTATTGATACATTTGCCAAGAACCGGCCATACTCACTTAGTATTATCTCGGTGACGACGAATAAATTTTATCCTACTTAAAGTTGGGAATTATGTGGTCAGATTGTAATAAAATATTAATAATAATACATACTATTATACAATTTTAAAAGATATATTTAAATTATTAATACTTCTCATTTCAGTTAAATATCTTTGATGCAGAGTAATGATGACGTCTGAAAAATTAATGACAACCCCATTTCAATGTTTTATGTAATAATGTAAAAAAATAAACGATAAAAATAAATTTTTTGTATTAAGAATTTCATTTTACTAGATAATATTTAAATATACATATTTATATAATATATATATTATAATTTATAACATATGTTATTGTTACTATTTCTACAGTACCTATTTATTGATATTTTAACTAAATGTTGTATAAAACCGGGTGGTAAACCAAATACAAAAACATCTGAAAAATCCGATTAGGTAAAACCTTTTAGCACGTTACAAGATTACTTTTTCGAGATGAAATCTAAAAATTGAGTTTTGAAAACCAAATTTTAATGCGAAGAGAATGCCACGCGGGTATATGTTTGATCAATCTTATAAACATACAACATGACAATTTTTGCGTTCACTATAAATTATAATAAATTTTACACTGTTTTTTTTTTTTTTTAATAATACTGAATTTACCACTAAATTTTAAGGTAAGACTATCATCCAGGGTATCTTGGAGGATTTTATTGGGATTTAAGTAAGTTATGACTATTTTTAAACTGAACATTTCTTGTATATTTTAAAATGATTAAAATGATTAAAACGATATAAAAATTGTAAAGTTTAACAAAATCCATTCACTGACTTTTTATTTTTGTCATAATTATATAAAAATGTTTACTAACTATTCTATTGCCGTTATTATGTATGATGTAAGTATTATTAATATTTCTAGTTTAGAAATTAGGAAAAATAGTTTATTATGAGTTAAATAACTATGCAAACACAGAAATAATAATTTATAGCACAAAAACTAAAATCGAATATTTAACTATACCTACTTATTTATTTTAGATCCCTACCTAACTTTCATATTAGGTATATTATTACATCGAGTTACAAACTTTACTTATGCAAACTATTTTGACAGGAATCTATATAAATTATCATAATAATTAATTATTTAGATCACTAAATTACTTATACGTTTTACAACTATTATTCTACTGTTATATAAATATATTTTTATTATTACAATATCTACAACGAATGATAACGATAATAATAAATGAATGATTTTTTGATAGTTTTTAATCACCGAATACCACAAACAATAATCGTGTTAAAAACAACGAAAATCAATTAGTATTTTATAGTAAAAAATCTCAATATTATTGATAATTCGGAATTCCCATGGTCTACATTGAAAATGATGTCTGTGTATGACAATGCATTATTTTCTATAGATACCTACCTTGTATCTATATATATATATCGCTGTGAGTATATAATTGGTTATTAATGTGTTATTAATTATTTTACCTGTAAATTATAACAATAGTTCATAATAGCGATGGAATTTGATATTCAATCTAAAAGACTCTGATTAAGGAAATCAGATAAGTACCTAAAAATATTTGTTCTTTGTTGTCCTCTAAACTTTCACGCATTTGATAAATAAACAACTCATTTTTCATATATAAGTAAGATCACCAAAGTTCGATATTCGATTTAATGAATAACAAAATATTATAAAAACCTATTTGGATTCAGTGCAAAGTGTACTTGACATCAATTAGGAACCTAGTCAATTTTTAAAATTTAATTTCAGTTGATTTTTAAATAAAAAATTAAATGAAAAAAAATGTTCAAACCGTAAAATTAAATTTTTTGGAAATTAGGAAGTTCAAAAAAGTAATGTGATCGATCACTATATTATAACTGTCATGGTAAGTTCTAATATGTTTTTAATATTATTTATGTCATTTATCACTTCACTACTTTGATCGTACTTTTGCTCTTAATTATGGGTAGTTTTTATTACATTTCACGCGTGAAGAACAAAATGTGAATGAATAAATTAATAAAAATAAGAATATAAAATAGCATTATTTTTTTTGAGCCTTTAGTAATATTATTTTATAATTTATAAACAATTGAACTAATACTTTACAGAATAAAACATTTCAATACAAATTGAATAAATATTATGTTATTACTTCAGCAGGTATACATAACTATGTATGACGTATTTAATACCTATTCTGTCGAGAGGAAACAATGAAAATTAGATGCTAGAAATTACATTTCGTAATTTCGGTATTATTACAGTTATACAAGTCACACAGCGGTTCGTGGTATGAACTGTGAAGAGAATAAAGTGTTTATTTATTTCAGAAAACTAATATTTCATTCATTATTATTAATCGTGATAAGGATTAAGTTATATAAAAATTAAAAATTAAAATCACTTTTATTGAGTATACATTCATAAAAAAAATTATAAATACAAAATAAATATAAAATGAAATATTTTGACAATGACAATGTATTAAATACATGATTAATAGTTTTATACATTTCATAAATTGTTATTAATATTATTATCTAATGTAATGTGATAAAATAAAAATTGCTTTAAAAACAATAAAATGTAATTAAAAATTAATTAATTATAATAAAAACTCACAAAATTTACTTGATCCAGAAAATTAAATTCTGAAGTAAATATGTACATAATTAAAAAATATGTTTCTTTTAAAATTGAGCAACTTAAATCTAAATTTGTTCATGATTCAATTATTGATTATCGATTATATTTTTAAGTTTATTAACTTATAAATTATTAAAATTATTAAAATCATAAATAACAATTATGATACCTTATCCTTTCATTTATTCTTAACTTTCAGCCTTTTGTAGTTTTCAATCCTTTTGAAGTATAGCTTTCAGACCCTGTAATTCAAACATAACAATAAATAAATTTAAAGTATAAGTATATATTTAAAAGCACAAACAAATATAAAAAGGTGGGTAAGCGACCGTAGCTCATGGAAATGGATGTGTAATTTGAAATCTTAAAATAATTTTTTTTTTTGAATATGTAATTACAATTTTAGCCTCTCAAAATTATCAAGCAGATTCGCTTTACCAACTGAAAAAAGCTGAAGTTGAAAATTGAAGCATTATTCAGACTATTTCAGGCGCGGATTCAGTAGGGGGCGGAGGGGGCGCCCCCCCGTAAGTTGTGTTTTTTTTAGGAAAAATGCCCAGTAAAAAGATTTAAAACTAATTTTAATACGTTGAGTGCCGTGGTCGACGGGTAGTAGACATTTTAAATAAAAGTAAATTTAGTGACTATATGTACGTTATTTATCTTTTTAATATTTATATTCATGACTCATGTTTTAGTTTTAATTTCACTATTTGGAATTTATCAATTGATTATAAAGTTGTATTAACCATAACTGTTTCGTGTAAGTTATTTTTGAACACAAATATGTGCGCTTGCCCACATATTATATTTTATTAGATATTTTATTTTGTATGTAAAATATTCGCCCCCCCCCTCCCCCCTAATCTGGGGCTGGATCCGCGCCTGGACTATTTATCATATTATATATAGATACAAATAAAAAAATAATACAAATAAATCACATCATTGTAAAATTAATATATTGCATGTGTTGTTTAATAGTTAGTTTTTGTATGTAATGTTAATTTATTGTGTACAGTATTATAAGAAAATTATGAATTGTCGAGAACACTGGCTGAGGAATCACAATTATGTTAGAACTATTCTATATTCAAAATATTTATTGCAACCATAGATAAGTATCTAATCTACCTACTTACATAGTAAGATAATATTATTAATTATAATTAAAAATTAATTTGTTGCTTTTTTTAACGAGTAATGAGTAACGTAAGAAACTTTCCAAATAGGTACTTATAATTTATATGGAAAGGCACCTAAATTGTGATAATAACAAAAATAATTATGATGGAATTTAATATATTATAACGTATATTATAATATGCTGATTATAACTTTAACATCAAAAATCAAACTACCTACTTACTTATTGGATTTATGATATATGCATATTATTATAATACTTTAAATATTTAACCCAACCATTAAAACATTAAACCTTACCATTATGATTTGGCTGTTAACGATTCTCAATGATTGAAGCAGCTTTTGATGAAAATGGTGACGCACAAAACTAATAGACTTCCGGGCTTTACTATGTTCTTTCATTCTACGCTCTGATATTATTGTTAAATGTCGAAGAACGCGAAAACTTTTAATCAACTCCTGTACTCCCATGCCAATGGTACTGATCGTAGCATTAGAAGTTGCAGAAGCCATTCTCTGATTGTAAGTAGGAGACTTATCAGAGAATTGTGTTAAAATATATTTCCAGGTCTTTGGAATTCCATTAGCTTCCAAACATGCACGATACAAATTACTTGGATATCCTCTAAAGATTGGTCCAAGTAGATGGTATACTCCAGTATTTGTTCTAACAACATTTTTTGATATTATAAATTCTAATCTTCCAGCTTCATACCTTTCACATAATATGGCTCGACAATCATATGACAACAAAGTTCCTAAAATTGTATAAACAAATTATAAATAAATTATACATATTGATTAGGTTACTCCAAACAGTTTTTTTTTGTCAAACATCAAAATTTTCAAATACTAACCAAATTCGATTATTTATTTTTAAAATAACAAATTTCAAAGTTAAATTTGTAAAAAAAATTCTTAATTAAATATTTTTAAGCTTTAAAATATAAATATGTATCCACAGTGAACAACGAATAAATCATAATTCTCATATTGCAAATAAAAAAATTGAGCAAGTGGCTACCGACGTACCTATTGTGTTGTTGTACATTAGGTGTCGAGTGGGTAACTGTAGTCCATAATTGATGTGTTAAATTAGAATTTATTGATATAAAATCGTTCTACTCACGAAAAACAATAAAGCAATTCTAAGCCAAGTTGGTCTAAAACCAACTGTGTAGTATATTTTATGATATAATTGATTTTAAGAGCACGTTATACTCATTATGTGTATCTCCATCTTACAAGTGCGTAACTATAAGTATTTTAAAACTGTAAATTGTTTGTACTTCTTAAATTACTGCTTATAACTCGCTTCAAAATTAAAATATAGTAAGAAGCCCATGAATTTGTCTAAATAATACTCTTACCAGTCTTTCCTTAAAATTTTATAAGAGGACAATTTACACTAGTTTTTAAACTAACGGAGCTAAGCGAAATCTGCTGAGCGTAAAATTTGTAATGTTACGCACTTGTAAGACAGAGACAACACATGCGGATATAACGTTCTCTTAAACAACTTTAGAGCAAGAAACATTACATTTGAAAATACGTAATAGGTACATAGAAGTATATATTAATATTTTTAATAGGTACCCACAAATATCATTATTGGATTACAACATAATAACTAAAATAGTTATTCTTGGTATGGAATAATATTATAATATTATAATCCATACTATGGATATCTAATTTCGTCAAAATTTGAACTTAAAATATTTAGAAAAATCTGTGCTTATTTATTATTTTTATTTTTTGGTTACATTATGGACTATTTATAAGAATCCTTGTTTTTAATTTTTAGTCTATTAGCTATAAAACTTGAATATTTTATTTTACGTTAATTATTTTTATTACGATTAAGCGTTACAACTTTTTAAACTAAATATTTAAAAAGAATTATATTTGATTACTTACCACTTAGTTCGACGACCATACCAATATCGCCCTGATCTAATCTAATGTTTTTGACGTTTACACACCAACTCGATAAGTACTTCGGTTCAGCTTGTACTCTGGTGTTCACCACATGTGGACTGAAGTAACTTGGCGGAGGCGGCAAATATGGATTAATTGAGCGAGTTGGTCCTGTTCTTAAATTAGTCATCAAATGAGGATTGTTGTTGGGCCTAACACTTGATGATCTCGCGGCCGGTGCGTGTGCCCATTTACCAAACATACTTGATCCTGATTGTTGATACATTTTATAAAATACTAGTCGTTGAATTAAACTCACAATATTTTTCGTAAAGATAATTCTATCTTAAAAAGTAAGACTTGACACAACAATCGTTAACACACGGACAACACAACAAACACGGACTGAACCGACACCAACGAAGACTGCGACACTACTGGTCACTACCTGTCCGACAAGTGTTTGGACAACGACCACGCGTTGATCCAACATCAGCGCCAGTCGGAAGGTGCGGAGTTATTGTGAAACCAATACAACCGGTATTTTTTACCTTGCTGAGGCAAAAAAGGTTTCTCTGTATATTCTTCTTGCGAGCGACCCGATCTAGCGTGGACAAACGGTGATCAGCTGCGCGATGTTATACGTCAGTCGACCACGGTGGGATATCTGTCTAGAATAATTTTTCTAACCATCTCCCAAGTATATAGATATTATAAGTTTAGAGTACTAATAAAATTGCAATATTTTAATCACTATTTTAACAATATTTATTGTACCCATAATTATTGTATCCATATCACGGTTGTTGGATGTCAACGGTCCCTTATGATGTCGGATAATTATTTATTATTGAGAGTATTTTTAAATTTTTTAAATTTTTTTTTTTGCTTAAGTATCTATTGAGTATCTAAATATAAGTCTAAAATCTATAGTTTTAGTGACGTTTTCTCTACTAGTCGTGTCTCGTAGTTAAAATGTTTTCCAAATTGTGACCCAAGATTTTTTTACGATTATATGCCTACTAATGTTGGCCAAAGTTTTTTAACGTGCGTATATTTTTCATGGAACGATTTTTTTATTTTATATGTTTTATATTTTCTTATTTCGAAATCATAAATCACTATGAACCATAGGTACTTGAGATTTTCACCAAATATTAATTGTATTAGATTTTTCTAAATTATTTTGATTAGTTTTAAACTAATCCTAAATATATACAAATTGTTCTTTAAATTCATTAAAATGTTTGGGTTTTCTTAAAACCATAATCCCCACTTCTAACGGCATAACTACGATATTATGGCTGCGGTAATTAAATAAATGCATGTAGACTTATGTCTGATGTACACATTGAGTTGGCGTTTCCCTCACTTTCATATACTGTTTCTCGTAAAAAGTGATTGCAACCGTTGCGCACAAAAATTGTAATAGAGTTAGTCCAAAATCATAGTGAGGTTGAATGGAAGAAGAAATATTGGCGGCCAGCATAAGCGTGATGCAGACGTGGTACATACCATATATACTATAATATCTACACCATTGAATTTTTGAAAAAAAATAGGATTTCGATCAATAATTTATTATGCTAATACTTTTGCATAAAATTCAGACTATAATTCTGCAATGAACTTTAAGTTTACTTTTCATATAATTATATTGACGCTATTACGAGTCACGAGATCTTATTTTTACTTAGCTCTGGCCCTCGACTATGGCGTTTGATAATGATTGATATAGATGATCCGTACTCGCATTAATATCAGTTATTAAGGAAGTAGAAGTAGGAATTTAAAATAAGTATCACTATAACCATATTATAATATTTATATAGGTAGAATTAATAATCTACAAACCCTTTCAATCCACCACTCTACACATTACTTCTAAAATTACTTTAAAATGGAACCGGTATATCAATTGGCCACAACACATTATAAAAACTTTAACACTCACTTTAATACTTTAATTGCTTTAAATTTTCATCTAACCCACTGGATTTTCCCCCACGAAGACTTAAGAGAAAATTGTGTCAAGATTTATTGAATAATTAATTATTGTAATAAAATACAATTTTATTGTTAACCTAAAAGTTCTGGTTATTTTTTATACGAAGAAGTAGATAATCACAAAAAAAAAATGTACGTTACGTTCTATCGTTGGATATCCTCCCTTATCGTGTATATCATTGTTGTGTATTTTTATATTTTCTAATATGCTTATTATGCCTTGTAGCGTAGATTATAAATATTCTATTGATGTTGTGAAAACGTGAAAATGTTTTAGTTCATGACACGAAATATGGCCGGTGTCTGTTAAAAACATAGTGGTCGTTTTGGATTTATATTAAGTGGGTATCAAACTAATTACGACAATATAAAACAGGTTCGTAACGTACAAAACCCGTTTGAGATTTTTTTCTGTACGAATTTCTTGCACTGGTTGCGAGAGTTTCCGGCTACTTTTTGTGTCACTGACGTATATAGTTGGGAACAGGAACGTATGCTGTGATTATGATTACTATTACTGTTGAACGATTAACTTTACTGCCGCCACCGCCTCCAGTACGGGGTGTGTGCCGATGATATCAAGGCTGAATAAAAAGTAGTGACTAGTACATACGACCCTGGTACCTCCGACTCCCGTTTCATGGATGTTGGTGAAATAACATAACATAACATAACATAAAATAAAATAACATCCATGAAACGGGAGTCGGAGATACCAGGGTCGTATGTACTAGTCACTACTTATTATTCACCCTTGATATCATCGGCACACACCCCGTACTGGAGGCGGTGGCGGCAGTATAGTTACTCGTTCAACAGTAATAGTTATCATAATCACAGCATACGTTCTGTTCCCAACTATATACGTTAACATCATAGATTTTCATTTCACATATTCTGATACAGTGTTGTACTAACAAAGGGGAGGGGGGGGTAAACCTCCGAGATTCAGATCTAAGTACGCCACTGTTCGGGGGGTCTATTCCCGAAAAGTATGTCGACGGTCATTGCCATTGAATTATATTATATTTTGTTTCCTCCCTCATTTACACGCGCAACATAGTTAAAACACTTTCAACTTATATATAAATTATCGTTTTTAATTTTTTATATTTTTATTATTATTTAACTTAGAATCTACACGTTTTATAAAACTAAATTTAAATAACGTTTATATTGTTTTGAGACAATATTTAAAGAAATCGATGTGTCCTTCTTAAATAAATAAATTACAAAAACAACAATTTTTGATTAAATGCGTTTTGTCTTGAAGTTATTAACCCCCAGATGTTTAAAATATAGGTCTTAACCCTCCAGGTCTTCAAAATTTGAAAGCGCCTAAACACACAATAATAGAAATAATCGTAAAATATTTTTTTTAATAACTGAATTAAAAGTTAAATACAAAAAAATATTCTGTGATAAAAATTGAGCCGAAATTTTACGCTCAGCAGATCACGTTTATCTACGGGAGTTCAAGATTTTGAGTGAATTGACCTCTTGTAAAAATTTAAGGTGACATTATTATCGAGAGCTTCACATAAGCTTTTATTATATTTTAATTTTAAAGCAAGTTATAAGTATTTTGAAAATTGTAAATTATTTGTATATCTTTAAATACTCATAACTCGCTTTAAAATTAAAATGTAATAAAAAGCCTATGAGAAGCCTTCGATAATAATGTTACCTTAAATTTTTATAAGAAATCACTCAAAATTTTAAACTAACAGAGCTACACGTGTTCTGCAGAGTGTTGCTATGTTACGCACTTGTAAGACGAAGACAACACATGCGGGTGAAACGTCCTCTTAAGAGGACGCTACACCCGCATGTGTTGTCTCCGTCTTACAAGTGCTTAACATTGCACAAACTGTTTCGCGCGGGAAAGAACCGAGAAAGTTACAGTTATAACTAAGAAACGATATTTTCACCACATAAAGAGGAGAATTTTGTCTGTGCAATATCGTTTTTATTTTTTCGATATCAGAACTACAAAGAAAGTTATTCATGCTTAAAAAACACAAAATTAATGTATTATAAAACAATAAGAATTTTTTTTATATAAGTGATATCAAAAAAATAAAAACGATATTGCACAGACAAAATTCTCCTTTTCATGTGGTGAAAATTTCGTTTCTTAGTTATAACTATAACTTTCTCGGTTCTTTCCCGCGCGAAACAGTTTTTGCAATGTTACGCACTTGTAAGACGGAGACAACACATGCGGGTGAAACGTCCTCTTAATGATATTATTCATATCTCTATTCGTTAGTTATCGTCGTTTTAAAATGACACGTGACGTCACAGGTTCCATCGGTCGGTCACCGGCCTATTTCAATACATGCATTTCCTCGACGCGTCGTTAGTCATTCATTTATATATTAACTTATAATTCTCAAAATGAAAAGCTGTTTTCATATTACAAAACCATAGATATTTTACCACAACCTAATACTAACATTCTATAGAAATAATAAATATTAAACGTTTATTTATCCATAATTTTACATATTTTCGTTAAATAATAACCACATTCCACCATCTACCAACGTTTTGACTACCACATTATTTTAATTATTATTATTTTATGATACAGTTGCACAGAAACAAGTACAATTGATGATAATTTTCAAATTCTAACCACATTGATTTCAATATCCAAGCCAAATTTTGATTGAAAAAAGTGCTTATGGCTTTTAAAATAAAGTGTTATACAAAATAAAAATAATGAGGATTTCGACTTTTTATTTAAATCAAGGAATTATTTTCTATTTACTATTACATACGTATATATAACCGTATAAGGTATAACATAATTATTTATCATATATTATTTTCAAGATCAAATTACAATTTAATGTACCTAGTATGATTATTTATTGAATATAATAAAAATAATTATAATAATAAATATACACAATTATGAGGATAAATATTATGTAATTGATTTTTTGAAACCATTTTACAATTCATTTTTTTTCAGGGTACTTATTTCTTATCTTGTTAATAAGTCATAACACATGCAGGAATGACAAAAATAATGACAAAAACCCTAAAATAATTAAACTTAGCTAGTAATCGTACTAAAATACCTACCTAATATAGGCTATAATATATAATTTTAATGTTTGAACACAATTTAAAGATTTGTGTTACCCTGGCACCCCAAGGTCAAAATTTCGACTTGAAAACTGTTTGGTATTATATTATTTATTATGTAAAATTTTGTAACCACATCGGTGCCCCGGAAAACAGCATTACAAGTTCCGGGTGCCAGGGTAACATTACTTTATTAGATGTACAAGACAACAGCTCAAAATGTTGGAAGGTTATGTACGTAATATATTATATATAAAAAACTGATAATTTTATACAAGCTCCTCCATAAATCGTTATTGTTAAAATTTAAAAATATGAAAATACATAGGCTACAATGCTGCATAGGTACAATCTTTTTCAAAATAATATTTGTGTGTTGATACCTGAAACATTTAATTTACATATATTTTTATATTTTATAATTGTATTATATAATATATTTTACATTTTAATAAAATGCAAGTTTTTAGGGAAAATTGATTGCAATCTACCTATAATACTATAGTAAATTATTTTAATTACAATATTACCATAAAATATTTTGTAATTATATTAAATAGTCATACAGACCAGGGTGCAGTTGACCAGTTTCCCTCAACGGCTGTTTTTTGCATTTTAAAATATACCGGTGGAGGGTTTTTAAATTCAGGTTTATAATACCAACCCATAAAATGGTGGAGTTAAATAGGTAAATAATAATCATAGTATAAAAATGATAGTTAACTGGTATAAAGAGAATATTTTACCAAAGTACTTAATTTTAAATGTGTGTAAGTGTAAGTGTAATTATAATTATTGTTTTTATTATTTTATTATATCCACCTATTCATATTATTTTTATATATTTTACCTATCATTTTATACAATTTTTTTATTATTTACGTATTTCTACCAAAATTCGTAATTTTTTCATGCTTCAATAATTTTTTAAAAAAATTTAAATTTTTCCTTGGATGGTTCTAAAATAAATGTAATATTAATAAAAGCTGCGAGATTTATTGTTTTTCAACCATCGTCCGCGTCGCATCACGCCTAGTCCCGGTTATATAAAATTAAATCATATAAATCGTAATAATATGTTATTTTAACTAATTATGGTTTATTAATTATTAGTTATAATTAATATAACTAAAGTTTTTAGTGTCAATATCAACAAAATCGTTAGTCAACATAATCGACGAATTTCAAATATATTGGTTTTAAAATCATATATTAACTAATAATAAATTAATAACACATGACTAATGTTGTATACCTTCTTATTTTCTATAATTTATTAGATTTCAATTATTATAATTTAAAATTCAAAATTTGAAGGTATTTGAAAACTCGTATTAGCGGGAATGTCTACCCAAATGTTTGTTATGTCTACGGGTGCCCATAACTTTACCAATAAGTTCAGCTATTTGTGAGGGCTTTTTTATGCAATGTACAGTATAAAAGCTTAGACGTAATCTACAATAGTTAAAAATAGCCAAAAACGACATTTCAATGACCTTTTTATTATAAATATTAAAAAAGATTTGTTTAAAAAAAAGATAAATAATAATTACATAATTTATGTTTTAGTAATAATAATCGATGTACTAAACTGAAATAAATATAATATAGTAAAACTCGCTTGAAACGCTCTTTAAGGGACCAGCTCTCTAGAACGTCTTAAGCGGGAAGCGTCTTATGCGGGAATGAAAAAAAAATGACGTGATTGAAATATCGAGTTAATTTTTTTATTATTAAACATAATTTAATGGGAAATACACTTATAAATTAATTATAATCACTTGTCGTATACGCCGATTACTCGAACGTACACCAATAAACGAACAAATTAATTATAAGCACTTTTATTAAACACTTTGACGTCCAGTGGCGATCGAGTCACACGATCACCACCTGGCTCTGACACCGGTGGTCAGTGATAATCGAGTCACACGACTACCGCCAACTACATTTTTATGTATCGGTGTATCGCTGATGGACGATGGACGATGATGTTTGTTTGATTATTTGCATGATTATTTCGTCACATGTATTTAATCATATATTGCAATTGTGAATGACAAAAATTTTATAAAAATTTGCAAACCTATTCAATTCTACACGCAATTGGTAAATAAAAGTATAAAACCCAAGTCAACAATCAGGTAAAAGTAAATATATGACAACATAATTAGTAATTACAAATGATAAAAAAAAAATATATATACCTGTATAAATTTTCAATAGAAGTTAAATTTCACATTATTCTTGTATACAAATAATAAAATGTTGTTAAAGATATAAAATAAAGGTGTCATTTAAGAGTATATGACATGATAATACCTTCCTACTTATAAATATATAATTATAGCAATTTGCTTACACGCCAAAAATTTAACAATTTGTTGAACTATTTCATATTGAAATGAGAAATATGTTGCAATAAGTCAATAACCAAAAGGTATGATAATAACATTTTTTGTTCTTTTTAAAATTACGAAAGTATAAACATCAATCATAAAACAATTAACACGGGAAAGGAAAAAAAACAATGTAGCATTAGAGAAAAATGAATAATATGCAGTTTTGATTAATAGATATTAGGTCTAAAAAGTATTACTTAGCTATAATAATCTTACAATATTGATTGTTACGTATGTACTATTGTGTAATTATTTATGATATAGGTATGTTAAAAGTTCCATTAGATAAAATATTTTGGTCAATTGATGAGCTAAATATAACTTATACATTTCTAAAAATCTAATAATTTTTATAGACAAAAAAAAACATAGTTAATACATCATTGAATTAAAGATAAAAAGGTATATTATGCATTAAAAAGATAAAATATATCAATATAAGATATTATTTTTATTCACATTTTTTTTTTATTCATAATAATATATTTAAAACAATTTTTGAGTAATATTTGTTATTATTTGTTAAATGAATATAATAAGACCTTATATTCATATTCATTATGTACTTATATTATACGTGTATATGTAACTTAAAATATTAATTTAAATAACACGTACCTATAACTGTTTTGTACCTATAGGTAGTTACTAGTTAATAAATAGTATGTAATTTGAAAATTTTTCCTATAATAAGCAGTATAATTAATATTCTATTTAAATTTAAAAATTCAAAATTCAATGTAATATTTTAGATTACTTTTTTTTTCTTTTTTTTTTACCATGATAAAAATAAAAATAATAAAAATTAAAAAATTAAATACGAACCTTTAAAGTTATGTCATTCACACATGTGAACATTAATGTTGTATTTCTTCGTAACGTAGGTACTTAATCTCAAAAATACACAATAATGCTGTATGAATGCACACACACACGCTAAGTCAAAATATCGCGTAAATATATAATATGTACATATCAAGTCAAAATATCGAATTTACACTTTGCACAAAAATTCGTATTCGCGAAAATTGTGCTAAGGGAAATACCCAAATAAATACACGTAATAAAAAAAATAAAATAAATACTTGAGGTAAGTACCAAAACATAAATATATGCACAATAAATGTTGAGTCAAAAATATCGTCTAGGTATATATTATAACACACAAGCTGTGGAAAGGTTGAGGTACCAAATCACGCATAAATTCACGTAAATTCAAAAATCCGTGTACACACATAGGTACACAAATCTTGAATCAAAAATAACGTGTATATAATACACACATACAAGCAGTGCCAAGGTTGAGGTACCAAATCACGAAAAAAATTCTCAAAAAAAAATCGTGTATACACATATACACAAACACACACACAAACGGTCGTAGAGTAACACGTAAATCTTGAATCAAAAATAACGTGTATATATCACACACACACACACAGGTCGTAGAATCACGAGCCACGAGTTGGGCGCCACTTTGTCGTATACGTTGAATACTCGAACGTATACCAATAAACGAACAAATTAATTATAAGCACTTTTATTGAACACTTTGACGTCCAGTGGCGATCGAGTCACACGATCACCACCTGGCTCTGACAATGGTGGTCAGTGGTAATCGAGTCACACGACTACCGCCAACTGACCTCTTTTCTGTCTTCACATATTCCTTAAATATAAGTTTTACAATCGAAACACTATAATATCGCGTAATATCGATATTGAGTTTAACCTAGTTACATTATACTTACTGACTAAGCTTAAAATTATACTAATTGTTATTGTATTACGCCATTACTTAATTGTTTTAGTATTTTACCAGTTGGCAGTTACATACGATTGTTTACTTAACCTAGTTAATAGTTCTAATTGTAATATTTCTTATATATTATGCATGATACAACACACTATATACATACTTTCTTATATTTTTGTGCTACTGAATTTAATTTTAAAAAATATTATTATTACATATGTATTTTATTATTGTTTATTAAAATATAATTATCTATTTTTGATTGTTTAAGGTTCTGACAATGACTAATAAGTCTGATAGTTATGTTATATATTTGAATTTTTTATTTCAACATACAGGGCCCGGCAAAATAATCTCCTGTATTGAGAGATTGTGCTGTGTGAGTTGTAGTGGTGGTATAAATATGAAGGGGTATCGATCGAAAGCGGTTACGCGCCATTTTTAATAGACACAAATCGTTGAAGAGGATTAAATTCATAATGGTGGTTCTACGATTTAAAATAGACGTATGAGGGTGTTCATTTAGCAAAACGGCATAGTATTTGTAATTCAAAAATGAAAGATTTTTTTCTGTATCTTTGTTTGTTTAGTTGTAACTACTTTTGAAATACGGGAGGTTTTTTTCTGGTTATAATTGAACTAACTTAATAGCTTAATAATATCTGTTTAGAATACATCGAGAAACTCTAGTACCTACGTCATCCTCTAATTAATTTTTATTAGTTTAAGTTGTTTCTTTAATCACAATATTTAATGAAAAAATACATATTCAAGAAACAATACTTCATGTAGTGCATTCATCTGCCAACCAAAATAGCATGGTTAATGCAAATTATTGTTAATCATAAGCGAGTGTACAGGGGTGGCAGGGGAGGCACCACCCTCCCCTGCTAGATTTTCTGCTTCAACAAGATCTTATATTATACCTACCAATTTTTAATAACATTTAAATAATTATATGTATAGTTTCAAATGCTCAATATTCAGTATTGGTATTCTGGTACATACACTATGGAACTTTAATAAAACATATTAATATATTATACTTACCTATTTTAAAAGTTTTTCAAATTATGTTTTTTATTTATTAATTTTTTTATTATGTATTTTTAATTATTTTTAATTATAACTCCTTGATGAATAAAGATATTATTATTAGAAAGAACTTATTAAAATCTTTTTTGATAATTTTATGTTTAATCTAATTCTTAACCGCATAGAACAATATCATTATTTAATAGAACCATATACTTGATTTTGTGTGAGGATTTATTTAAATTATCGTTGCCTCACATCAAGGTCTTAACTGGGAAGAATCAGAGGGGGTCGGAGTCTGGATCTAAGGTACTGCCTCCCCTGCCAAGAAGACCTGCGCCTTCGCTTATGTTGTTAATACTATATTACTATGTCATACAAATACAATCTATAATCTACAAAATTATAAAATAACTACTCTAAACAAATTTCGGTTTAAATGAAAACTGTGTATGTTAAGCCTTCAATCTGATTACACTCTAACGTAATTTACTACACACACATAATGACAGCTCAAAACCCAAATGTTAACGTCATTTGAATTGCCTAAATATTACTCCTTAAAACATGTTACTATCGAAAGATCAAGAAGTTTCGATTTCGAACATTTACAACAAATTATTATAGTGCAATGAAATTATATAGTTTTAATATGGTAGAATTTTAGATAATAAGTTATGACAGTAAATATAAATAGAATAGTAATTATAAATTGTAACAAAACGTTGTAATTTTTTTATGTAATACTAATACTCCAAATAATTTTACTAATTTTTAAGTATTTCAACTTCCCTGCCCTAGTTATAACTTATAGCAGCGGTTCCCAAATTGCGAACTTCTAATACATTCTAAGGGCGTCACGGTTTATGACTCATAATAAATGTAAAGAATTTTTTTTTTAATTTCATATTAATGAGTACTTTTGTATCCTGTTTTTAAGGTATTCACAGCAGAGCACCATTGCTATATTTAGTCCAAAAAAGGGCACCACGAAAAAAAGTTTGGGAACCGCTGATTTATAGAAGCTAAAGATTTTATTGTTGATGTACCTACCTCTCTTTTTTATCTTGTTTCTATTAAATAATCCTTCTTCTTTATTTGGTATTTTGGTTACTACCTATATCATAAAAAAGTATCTATTATTAATCTATAGTTTTTCTGAGAGCACTGCTAAGAATGCATAGTTATTTTTTTATCTACAGCATTTTCAATTCACTTGACTATAATATGATTATTTTCAAATTGTCTTTTTTTGAGAAATATTATCAGTTATCACCAATAAGTGGCATCATACTCTAATTTATCTGAAAACACTAGTATCGAGATCAAATCGAGTTTCAGTTAAAATGCACAAAAATGAAAATCGTTCAATAAATTGATGCATTAAATGCCAACTTGTTTTAAAATATCTAATGGTATATGTAAATAATATAATATGTAGCCATGTAGGTACGAATTGGTGTTTATTAATTAATACACCGATGGCCAATGAACTTCAAACGTACACAGACGTCTAGTGGCAATCGATTAATCGAGTCACACGATCACCACACTCTGACCATATAATTTAATTTTTGATATTATAATACAGTCAACTCGCGATATAACGAAATTCGATATAACGAATAAAACTACCTGTATAACGAACAAATGTAATGTATTTATGTCCCCTCGATGTAGCGAAGCGTTTTTGATCAAAACTCTCGCGATGTAACGAATTTTTATAAATTTGAGCTTTCGATTACGAATTTTTAATTTTAATTAAAATAAGATACATGTGACATGTCTCTAGTGTATAACTCTATGAAAAATATATAAAAATAAGTATGTTGCTATTACCACATAATAGATTACGAAGTTTTTCTGATGATTATCATGCGATAGTACCTACACTCAACTACTCAAGTACAGTATCGCAATTAAGATAAGACATATTATGTCGATTAGTGGCTCTACGCAAAATATAATATATTTTATACATATGTATACGAATAATAAAATTATTAAATAAATATGTACATACATATGTATTTGTATTTTATTGATTTAAATTTTGAATTTTTGTTTTAAATCTCGTTATAACGAATTCAACTGGTGTATTATCTTGATATAACGAATTTCGATGTAACGAACTTTCGATATAACGAATTTTTTCTCGGTCCTTTGAAATCCGTTATATCGCGAGTTGAATGTATTATCTTATTACACACAGACGCTTATTTGAAATCGAGTTTCACGATCACCAAACTATAATTCATTTTCTGACGTACACTATTTAAACACACACAATAATTAAAACTCAAAAGGTAACACTTTATTAACAATTTTGACCAACAGTGTTTTCAGTGACTACATCAAGTGATCACCACTGAAGGACCCCCGTTTTTCCAATACTATTCCTTTTAATTCCCTTGTCGAATTACTAATTTATAGTATTGTAGAAGTAAAAAATAATTCCAAAAGTAATTATGCTGTACAATATTTAGTTGGGAACTCTAAATGTTCTAATAACTATTGCATAGGTGGTTACTTAAAAGTTAAAGCGGCTATAGCTTATAGTCATAAAGGTACAGGGTATACTGACTATACCGTTATCATTAGTAATGATGAATACATCACAATATTTCAAAATGTATTGAATTTTTTAATGATTTTCATTTAATTTATTAAATAAAAGTAATATACAAAACACAACTATACAAGGAATTAATTTTATACTCGGCAGATCAGGCTTAACTCAGTTAGTTTAAAAATTAAAATGAATGAAGATTAAGTTATACAAAAAATTTACAACTCGTTTCAAAATTAAAATATAGTAAAAAGCACATTAAGCCGTCTAAATAATATTCTTACCTTAAAATTTTAAGAGGTTTATTTATTCTACACTAGTTTTTGAATTAACAAAGTTAAATGAGATCTGCAGAGCATAAAATTTACTGTGATACCCACTTATAAGACAGTGACAACACATGCGAGTATAAGGCTCTCTTAAGATGCGGGTAAAGTTCACATTTACTGCAGCAATAACCAAATGTCTAAGTTATTATAAATTATAAATATCCAAATTTTAGTTTTCAGTATTTTGTACATAAATGTACTTACTCAACCAAATATTACTATGGATCAAAAAACACCACTAAAATATTTTTTAATGCTCAAGCTGTCAAATTCCATCAAAGAATAAAATAATTTTAATTATCACTAGTTATAATATCCTAGATAATAAATTATATTTTTACTGCAAATGAATAAATCAATTTTAACTTTTTATTTTGATTAATATTGTTTAGGTTATTATTCATATAGTAATTACATTACAATTACTTACATTACATCATACTTTTTGTTGGTAAAAATAATATTAATAAATTGACATTAAATGTAATTAAATAAATCATTTTTCATTTAATTGAAAAATACAATAAAAAAAGTGAGAAAAGTAGCAGTAAAATATGCTGAAAATAATAACTAAATGGCAAATAGGCTTAAATGCTATAGTTACTTATAAGTAAATATAATAAGAAAAACCAAAAAAATAAAACAAACCACAAAAAAAAATTTTAAATAAAAAATAGGTTCAATACATATGATATGTAGAGTCAAGATAATTTTGAAATATCTTTATGTGGGTTTACAAATAAAAAAAATTGATTAATAAATCAAATTCGCATTAAAAAAAAACTTATAAATATTATGTAAGCTTTCAAATAATATGTAATTGTAACAATACTATTATTAATAATATTTATACATAACAAAACCATTAATTATTAATTATGAACTAATAGGAAGACAAATATAACAAGATTTTGATTTAATATAAAACAAAAATAAAAATAAGTTAACAGAAATATAATCTAATGACACAGTACTTCTGGTGTCAACTTAATTTAATACACATATTTAAATTGTCCAATTTTTTTTTTTTTAATTAGGCACTGTTTAAGTTTCTGTCATTTTGATTTCTTAGTTTTTTTTTCATGCTGTTGATACTATTCATCCATCTTCTCATCTATAAATAAAAAATTTAATATAATTAATAATTATTGTTGTCGTAGATTTATTTACCACTAAAAAAAAATAGTTGATGATAATTAATTTATAACAGTTATTTATTTTAAAATCAACAAATAGGATTTTAGTGTAAGATTACAAAATTGAATCAATATGCTGGAAAGTAAATTTGTTTAAACTATTTAAATCTAAGTTGGTCTCTCTAAAAATATCTCTTAGTTTATTATAGTTTTATTATTAATTCATTATAATGTTTTTAAATCTTATAATGTACATAAACAATTGCTCAATTAAATGTAAATACTTTATTTTTTTAAATTGTCTCAATTAGATAGCAATGTTTTTCATTAGTCAAAACAATTAAGAAAAATAAACATTTGCTAACCGATTTAAGTTTTTAAATTCCTTACATTATCTGATCAAAATGTATTAAATATTACATATTATACTATCTATATATAAACAACCTATGCATATCAATTTGATTCAAATAAAAAATAAATATTAATTCTAAGATCATGGGATCTAAAAATGGTAAAATATGTGGAAAAAAATTATAAAATATGCTTGAAAAAACGTTAAATATGCAAAACAATAATCAAAAACATATAGTATTGTTATTACTTATCAATTAATATTGATTAATACACAAAAAAAAATTATGATTGAAAAGTAAAATATGGCAAGTACCTAATCGGTTGGAATTTGACATTTTATTGAACAGAAAAAATAGAAAAAAAAAATTTTTTCATTAATTGTGAAGTTAAATACAAAATAAATATATGTTTTATAATACTTATTAAATATTTGCATTGAACCACTTTATTGTTTATAAATTATTACATTATTATTTAAAATACATAGTTTAAGGAAGAAAAAAATTGATTTTTTGAAAATATTAAATATGCATTTTTAATTTTTAATTGTGAAGCTCAGCATTGTATAGCTTGGATTTCTAGCTTAGTCTGCTATAAATCGAGAGCATACAAAATAATATGCAACTCCTATAATTTCCAAACCCTAATTATATGTAAATAATATATTTTATAAATAATATGTACCTGTATTGAACTGACTGCCAATTATTAAGCAAGCTTTAACAAACTTTCGATGAAATTTGTGCTTTAAAAGTTGACTTGGAGTATGACATGCTTCAAATGGTTTGATTGTTTTAGATGCTGATATTTCTGACAATTGTTGACGAAGATCACTATCATTGAGTAACTCATGTCCAAAAACAACTTTTGATCCAGAAGATTTTTGACCAGTTTTTTTTTCCTTGTTATAGATTGTGCCTTTTCTAGTCATACTTTTATTGAGATTTATATCGACTTCCATGGACAAATTTGATAAAATATTTCTCCAAGTCTTTGGAATACCATTTGCTTCTACACATGCACGATACAAATTAACTGGAGATCCTTCAATGATTGGACCAATTAAATGGTACAATCCATTATCTGTTTTGATAATATGTTTTGTCTTTCGAACTACCAAAATACCTGCTTTATGAGCTTTCTTCAATACTGTGGTTTGATCTCCTGCTAATAGAGTACCTAAAAATACAAAAATATTAATATACTAAAAAAATAAATATGTTTTTAAACAGATAATAAAGTAAAATTAAGGATATTCTTACAGACATTATTTAACAGATATTTTTATTTTATATTTCTTTAATTTTGTAGGACATAATATTGAAATTATAGAAATTAATAGGTAAAATGTAAGATAAAAATGTATCTTGGAAATCAAGCAATTTTTTGCTACTTTTGATAGTGTATTGTAGCATCAAAATTAATTTATAGGATATTAAATATGTGGTTACTATTAGTTATTACCTATTTATTACAGTATAATATTATATAAATAGGTTAATAGTCATCAATTAATCATTTGATCAATATTGAAATTAGAATTTGGTTTGCTTGCCCTTCAAAGAAAAGATGCATATTTATGTATAGATTGTAATATTTTGATATCAGCGAGGATGTCAGCACACAATTAATTATTTTCTTTCTGATCCACATGCAAACATAGCAAATTAATGTTAAGCAGAACCAATTATGAGATTGTTACTTTTAATAATAGAGTGAATTCATTTATTACCATATAAAATGAAATATGTGCTAAAATCTGTGAATTAGTCTTTTCTCACTACTATATAATATATATATGATCTAATGTAGAAAGTTTGTCATTACTTATTACTCATTAGTGAGGCGGGGTTTTGATGCATTTTGTATTGTTTTCTGAGTCTAGATACAGAATGCTCGTTTACCTTATATATGTTTCATTATTTTTGAATTAGAATAATAAGTTTTCATTTTATACTTTTTAGCATTTTTTTGTCAATTTTAAATTTTAGAGAAATTTAGAAATTTTGGAGCATTTTTGATTTTAAAACTGTATTTCAAGATTTTACACAATTTGTAAATACATACAACAATCTATAATTATGTACCTACAGGTAAATAAATATATGATTTAATAATCTAAAACTATGAAAAAACAATAAAAATGTACACTAAGGCATATAAAAAATATTATAGGAATACCTAATAAACAATACATAAAGAGATTACATTATTCTTTCAAGCAATAAATCAACTGTTTTCTACGATAATTTTTTTTTAAGCTCCGGAAAATGATTCAAAGTTCTAGCAACAAAGCTGTATATTATTTTAAAAATGTACCAAAGCAATTCAGTATGTAAAAAATCATATAATGACCTAAAAAGTGATCTTTTGTTTGCAGCAGAAAGTGTAAATACTTTAAGACATATTATCCTATTAAACATGAGATAATAATAATAAGGAATAATATAAAATATACGTTTTACAAAACAAAAAAATGTGTAAAATACATGAAATAAATATTATAGAAGTAAAAAAATAAAAGTTACAATTAAAATTGATCCATCTCCATCAAATCAAGTACTTTTTAAGATAAAGTATGAACAATTAAAAATGTCTGTATACTACCCATTGCTGGATGATATTATTCATGGTATTAATTTAAGATTTTAACAAGATACAATTGGCTTTATAAATGCTATAGCAGATATTTTAAATTTAAATATAACTTCTGAGATATCTGGGATTTTGGAAAAGTTTGTAAAAATTTCACCAGACGCTTTGATTAAATCAAACTTCTCAAGAATTCAATAGACAAAAATATTATTAAACAAATTACTAATGAATCTGTGTTTTTGTGGCTGGATTGGTTTAAACATTAAAAGACTCCGGTAGATATAATATTGGTATTTGTTTTTCTTAATACAACAGATGTCTATCATTATATTCATCAATAATTGTTTGTGAATGGATATATTCAAAATTAAATATTGTTAAAAGTAAATTAAGGAGTACTATGGCCCAAAATGGTTTGAAATCATTAATGTTACTTTTTACAGACCAAGAAATAACCTCTAATGTTGATGTACATTTAGTTATTAAAGAGTTTAATAATATAAAAGTAATAGGAACTTGTTATTATAAATTTATCATTTTTGTAAAAGAATATGAAATAAAAAATATAAGTAATATTTATTTGTATATAATAATTTGTTAAAATTGAACAACATTGTTTAAAGAGGGCCCAAAAATATTATGGACACCCCCTGAAATTTAGGTCTGCACATGGAATTGACTATTATGAACTATAGTAAGAAAATTATCTGTTTTTATGTGGGTTTTATACAATATGTCGATTACAAAACAAATTCTAAAATTAATATAATAAAGTGTAAATTAAAAACAATAAAAACCTTCATAACTTATTTAAAATCAGAGTTATCATACAAAAACTCAGATAATGTTCCTATCATTAAATTTTATTTTATTAAATTCATTCTAAAGTTTAAGATAACAAAGCTAGAAGTGATCTGCTGATCATAAATTTGAAATTTCCTATGTTATATTTACTACAAAGACAACACATGTTTGTGTGCAGAGTCCTTTTAGAGAAAATATAAACATTGGAGTAAGGTACAATAAATTCCCCATTCTATAGACTGTCTCAAAAAAGAAAAATCATTTGGCCAACCAATTTATGTCAGTGATGGACATCTCCCGGTGATTTCCCGGTGTTAGCGTGAGCATATTATGGTTTTCAATACACAAATTGCCTCATTCACTAAGTGCAAAAAGTGATTGTTCTCTTCAGGTTTACTTTACCCTCGACTTTACCTATCTAATCTAGACTTTGATCGTACTATTTTACCAAAATAAACCTCTACAATGGATAAACAGTTGTTGAAATCAAATAAAACATAAGTCAGTCAGAATATGGGTTCCATAAAGTTTAAGTGTTTGTCGATTGCCGATAAAAGAAAGTAATAGCAGCAGTGAAGCAGGTGAAAAATAACACACAATTTTTCCCCTGATTGTTCAAACACTCGGTAAATCGAAAACCTCTATACATTGAATTTTTAACTCGGTCCTATGAATTTTAAATGATTAAGTGACTACTGTACATCAAGTTAGGACTAAGTACCTGAATCTCTATAAATATCAATAAAAAAATGTTTTCAATTACCTGTTAATGTAATGACTGATTTTGAATTGCCCTTATTTGATTTAATTTTCTTTGTATTAACTGACCACTTAGTTAGGTACTTCACTTTACTTTTTCCCAGACTTCTTACTGAACAGTTAGACTGATCTTGACTAAGTTGAGATGCGCCAGTATTGTCACTATTATTTAGCATCTGAACAGACTGGACTAATTCTGAATCAGATTCTATGGTGTCATCATTTCCATTATTCATGGTAGTAGATGATGCATTATCACTTTGTGATGGCTCAGAACATGGTATTGGCACAGTTGGAGATAGACTTTCTGGTTGTTGAGTATCTTTTTGAGCAGAGTCATTATTGGTTAAGCTTTCTTCAATAATTGTGTCACATATATTCATTGTTTTATTAAGAATATTGTTTGATGGGTTGTTAAGTGTCAACATTGTTCTAGGTTTAAAATCAGCAACTGGTGGTTGCTTAGATGAATTAGTAGGTTCAACATACTGCTGATTGTATACTTGTGACCCGCCATCTTCCGTTGGTTTACTTAAAGGTTGTGCGTCATTATCCAAAGGCATCTGCGTTATGTGACGAGTGAGGTTTGTGCCATTGCGTTGTCCATCTTTTGAGATGTGTTTTATACGTTTTATGAATAAATTGAATTCAGATTCAAATTTACTAAAAGAATGTACTTGCAAAAATTGATCCATTACATCGCGCAACTGTGAACTTTTTTCTTCAATTATATCATTAAATAGAAGCGTTTCAATTGCCGGTTGTGCCATCTGATGCGATTGAAAAGTCGAGCTCGGCGTAGTCCTTTGGTTCGCCATATTTTAAAACTGATCCAAAGTTGTCTGATGACGATGATACGAGAACAACGTTAGACGCCGATATAATTAAGCGACACAACAACACCGTTTGTTTAAAACGAACGAACAAACAAAATAACCGAACGAAATAAAAAACACGGAAGATTGTCGTCAGTTTACGTTGATAATAATCTTGCTTTGTTCTTAAAGAAAACAACAGAAATCATTTATGGAAATATGGACACCAAACAACAAAAACAGAACGCGTCTGCTATTTGAATTGTCAGTAATGCAAATAGCAAATTGCAAATGCAGACATGCAGTATCAACAACCAACTAGTCCAAACGTAAAATTTCAAATGAAAACAGCCAAGGCCAAAATGTCCTAGGAGGCATGGATGTATCATGAACCACGGTAGACAGCAACACAATAACGGTAACCGCCATGAACCACGGTATCGTATACCTCCACGGAGCCAACAGTGTTTACGGTTAATAACATCAATTATTATTACACATATATTAAAATGTAATGCCATTCATTACTGTAATATTATTCAAAATTATTGTTATTAATCATTCTAATCTATAGATCGTTTTATGCAATTGATGAATAATAACGATAATTATTTTTTATCGATTTTCTATTCAATTTTTTAATCCCAACAATGTACCTCCATAAACATGGATCTATAAACTAAGTTATATACCTTACACCAAATACCTTTTCATTTATAGTATTTATACCAAACTTATACTATGGTTCCACTAAGCTAACCGTAGTAACTACTAACAAAATATGTACAAGTACCACCGTACTAGAGTCTCTGGACAGTCTGGACTCCATGATAAGAACCTAGACCTACACAGGCGACAGCGGACTCAGGATTTAAACCGCGGGTACCTCCATCAACAAAAAAAATATTGAATATTGTAATAAAGAATAATTATTTGGAAATTTTTGAAATTAATCATTAATGATTATTGACGATACCTACTGAATAGATAGGTAAATACAAAAATACGATATAATATTAGTATATACTATATTACGTATGGTAGTATTCATAAAATGTATTAATTTTAAAACATACAAAAATTTTAAATAGTGGATAGAAGTGTTTTATTTTATAAAGAATTTAGAGTGTTATGAAACTAGCTCATTTTTAATCAACATTGAGATATCTATATTCATATTAATTCATTATTCAATAAAAATACCTATTTATTTACATTAAAATCCGCGCCATAGTAAATGAATAAAAAGTTGTCTTCTAAAAATCTTAAATATGATTATTTTAATATTTTTCCAACTTTAAATAGAAATTTTACAAATCAATCACAATTATTGATAGTTGATGTGTTGTGTAGAATGTTGATAATTATGAATAATATGTATTTTTGTGTAACAAATGCTAATTGTCTTTTAGTAGGCAGATACCTCAGCAGTAATAGTGGTAGTACCCAAGTGGGCTAGCCACTAGGTGAAAGTCTATCTAACTTCTAGTTAAATAAATATAAATCAAACCTAAGCTGCACGTCATAAATAAACATCAAAACAATTTGCTTAGAAAATTAATTTTAAATATGATAATTAGTGGGCAGTTCATGAAAAAAAAAATCTTCAAGTAGGTATTACCTACCCTGCTGTACAGTAGGAATCGAGTGTACCACATTATTGAGTAGGTGCGTAATGGTTGTGTTATTGTTAAATTTGAATTTTATGAGAAATCATTGTATATGATTAAAAGTACTAAGCAAGATTGTCAAACTTATTGGTGATCGAAGTTACTAAACGATTATTTTAGTAATAAAATTAAAATTTTAACAAAATATTGGGATTTTTTTCTCACGATTATTTTAAAAAGTAAGTACTGATAACTTTTTAGCTTCTAAAAGTACCAACTAGATCCAATTCACTACCAAAAACTACCCACAAGAATCAAAGTCGATGATCAGAGAATTTTTCTAGCAAAAAAGTATCTTTAGGCGTAAAAATAAAAAACACATTGTTTTGAGTCGATATAGGTACTCTTCAGCCTTCGCTCTAATTAGAATCTACAACTCACTGAATAAATTAAAAATATATTAAATTGTAACCAATGTAACCCAAGTATTTAAATACCGGACAGTGGACACTACAACACTAGTACTTACTAAAATCAACTATGTGTAGTTAAGGGGACTAGGGGAGAGTCGTCGTCTACAGATAGACATGTTCATATTATTCTGTTCATCAGTAAGACAAGTGAAATAATTTTGGGTTAGGTTTTAAATTGTTTCCTCCAAAAGATAAACGTGTTTTCATTGCACAGATTAATACCACATAATAATATGAAATTTGTTTATTTTTATTAATTATTTCATATATTTACGTCATAATCTATAATGATAACGCATTAACGCGGCTGGTTCCAAACAAACCGTTATCACGGTTCATTCCTTCATTCCATAAGAAATACATTGCCTGTTTATTGTTTTAGATTCATTTGGTTTTTTAATCCTTTTAAATTATTTTCTTATAATTTTAAACTATATCATTATTTTGTACGCATAAGAAACTCGAGGTTTTTTAATTATGGTAAACTGCTGGGCACCCCAATGTTCACACAATTCTGTAAAAGAATCGTGTTCTTTTTTTCGTTTTCCTACAGATGGTACAATACGAAATTCTTGGACGAATTTAGTTAGGTAAGCTTTATTGTTCATTAAATTATTGTGTTATTTATACTATTAATACTATAGTAATATTATTATAATTGTTTTATTAGGAGGGCAGATTCTATTCCCTCAAATAATAGTCGACTGTATAGTTGTCATTTTAAAGATGGTTTGAAAGAAAACGGTCCGTCTATTTTTACTTGGAATGAAAACAAAATTATGCATTTTATTTCCCCCCAAAACGTAAAAGGTGATTTTTATTGATATGTCATATTTATAATTATTATTAACTTTATGTCTTACACATGAATACCTCATGGAAAACGGAGAAATACCACGGTGCATTTCTTGTGGTAGAGAGTATGTTATATTATATAAATGGTAATATTCTATGTTTCATACTTTCATTGGCCTCCGATGATAACAGTTCGAAATAACGATAAACATTTTTTGATAACGTAAGTAGTAAAAGTAAATTTTTCATAATATATTTTTGCTATAGTTTATTATGTAATATGTTATTAATTAGTTTGTATGTACAAACACTACAAACAAATTACATATTCTAAATCTGTAAGTTTTCTATTTTTTAAATATCTATCAAAAAAATCACTATGTTAATGTTAGTGTAATTGTCATGAGAATGTAAAAAAATAAAATGAACTTAAATGAGACAAAATGTTTGGTCTACACTGATACATATCTCATCGAGTCAGAATGTAGGTTATGTCGTACAAAAATTATATTTTTATTAATTTAATTATTAATTAATGTGAAACGTGGTAAAATATTATGTGAAATCTATAGCTATTTTTTTTGTTTTTATTTTATTTTTATAATTTCTTCATAATATGGTATATTAAATATATATAATATTGCAAGTATTTAATATATAGTATATTTTTACTTATGTACTATTGTACTATATTTGCATTTTATGATGTTAGAGAGATAAAAAACCAAATTTAAGAACATAAAATTTGTTTTTTCATGTTCATTTTTTTATTTTATATCAATAACAACTTATGTCTCTTTGTGTACCATGGGTTATATCATTGTGAACTATGAGTGGTCTGCATTGAGAAACTTTTTACTTTTTTTAAAACAAATTTTGTCAATGGTTTTAATAGTTTTTAATAATGATCTAATACACTATAATAAGCCTTACTACTTTCAACTTCGTTTATTACAGTTAGAAATTATGTACTTCTTTCATATCTTTAATGAGATACAATAATACAAGTTTTGTCTCAACGTGAACCATTCTCGCCTACTGTATAGCTGTTCTGTGTATTTTGTTTGCCAAACAAAAAACATTTTATACTTTAGGCTTTAGAGAAACCTCTGCTTACAACTTACAAGTTACCACAGATAGTATAAGTATTATCCCTCTTGTAAAGTCAAGGGGAAATATTTCTAAAAGATTATCTTCTCCTCCCTTATCAGTAAAGGTAGATTGGAAAAGTATTGTAGATAGATCGGTATGTCTACAGCTAGTGTTACTCTGTTGATGGACACATATTTTATATTAACTGAATTGCCTTTGAATCAAATCAACATCGTAAAACATAATTTATTTTAATTGTTAATACCAAGCTAGCTGATAAATTTTTTATAAAATAAAATATTTAACTAATATAAAATGTAAAATAAGCAATGCTGTAAGATATTTGAGCATTGGTATTCAAATACTTTTTCACTTATTGAATTATTGAATACTATCTATCAACTTTTATCTTTGTTCATACTCTAATGTATTTATAATCATCACATTTATCTGTTAAAAGTTTAAAACTAGGTATTGTAAACTTCAAAATAGATATAGATAGCCTATGGCTAGGAATGTCTTATTTTATTTTATTAAAAAAACTTTTATTTGATTTTTAAGTACTATTTCACTATAGGTAGCTATTGAATATTTTATACTTTTCTTTCTACTTTAAATAAAAATATTTGGAATTTTTAGTTTATCATCATTAAATACTCTTTGAAGAAGCAATGTTTTTGAAATTTATTCATCAACTATAAACTTATTATTGATATATATGTATATTGTATATTGTTAATTAATAACAAATAATAAGGTATGACAACAAACAAGTTTTCGTGTAGACATAATATAGTACTACAATGATTAATTTGTTTTTACTAGTTACTGTTTTGTAAATAATTTAAATATAAATATCAAAACCCTCAAACAATGCTGTACTGATATTTATAATAAGAAAAAGTTTTATTTAAAATAATACTTACGTGATTTAGGTACTAATTGATCAAGAGAAATACTTGTGTAATAAAAAAAAATTGTGTACATAACATTTTAAATAGTATTTTTAAACTAGATACTTGTTTTTGATGTAGACTAAAGTGTATTATCATTCCAATTATGTCATTACCATAATTAATTTACAATTCTTTTCACAATTTTGTAATAGTTTAAAGATAATTTCAATATATGAACTTAATTTCATTTAACTTTTGCTTCATGTTCATTAGTGTTATTAAATGTTATTGGTAACTGATGAAGTAGTCCTATAGTATAAAGATAATATAGTTATTCAACTCAATTTTTTATTCCAATAACCATTTAGGGCCAATGTAGTATATATAAAAAAAAAATATTGACAATAGAGGAATTGATTATTGATTAATCACACTTTAAACATCGAACACATCTACTTAATTTGATAATTGATAATCACGTATTATCACCACAATATATCATTAAAAAAAAAATATTTAATACTTACAAATTATTAAAAACAATGTTATGGTAAACGGAAAAAAAACCAAGGAAAAAACCATGGAAAAAAATCCAAAAAATAAAAAAACCATAAAAATAAAAACAAAATTTTTAAATTTTGCTATATTATGTCATATAACATTATTATAATAATATCTTTCCTCCTCCAGTAAGTTAAAAAAAAATAATAATATCAATTAAATTCAATTTTTAAAATATATTGTTTATTGAATTTGGCATAGTTTTTATTAAAAGGTCGGTAGTGTCACAACGTATAATATCAAATAATATTATATTTTAATTGTACTAAAAAAATTAAATAAAATATTAAATAAAATAATTTGATCAGTTGAATAAAGTAAAAATAATAAAATTACCAATAAAAATGTGATCAGTCGAATAAGTAAAAATAATAATATAAAAAAATGTGTATAAAAATCGATATGTTATCGATACCTTATTGTAAATGAGATGGCAGTTAAAAAGTTTTCAATATTGTGTATACCATTGTTATAATCTTCACAGAATTGTTTTAATTAAATTTGTATTCTTTTGTACACCGTTTTTTGTCGTTTCTGTTGTAGTACTCCTAGTTGAATTTGGGCTAGCTTTGTTTCATCAGCTGCCACTTCTAACCTTATTTTTTCTATAATAGTCCAAATTGTTGGATGTGTTTGTCCTACTAATTTACTAAACCTATGATTCCATCCTTCGGTTGAATTGTTCGTACGTTCTTCATCATTTAAAGTTGAATTGTGTACGTTCCATAAGTTTGGTGGAAAAATAGGGGGGCAGTTTCTTAAGACTATTCTGTTACTTTCATTTATAACTTACCTGTACTTGCCATTAATGTATGTTGTATCGAAATAATTTAATAAATTTTCAGCCTCCCCAGGAATAGTGGTTTCTAAATATACCATACCATCTTTGACATCTCCAACGGGTAAAAATGCCAAGCCATCCATTTTTCCACAAAATTCGATTAAGTTTTGCTCTTCTCTGTATTGCGTCTGCAACCCTAACTCTTGTACTTTCCGATAAGTCGACTGAGTTAAATGGTAGAAACAACCTTGAATGTGTATATCTAATCCAAGAACATGTGTGATAGCTGTGATAACTGCACTTTCAAAATCAACATGTACTACCACAGGATCAGGAAATAAATGTTGTTCTTCACATTTTTTTAAAAACGTAGTGAGCATTTGCTCATAAGTTGTCATAGTTTTATTCTGTAAGAGAATGTATACTGCTGTTGTAAAATTTCTATTTGTTTCTACCCGTATGAAATACAGCTGACTACAAAGTTTTGGAGCCAAAGCAAAGTTTCCATCCATATACCATCTCGAAGAACTTGCTAAATTAACAAGCCCTTCATGTGTTGCAAACATCACTAATTCTTTCATTTGCTTCTTTCCCGTTGTCATCAAGTAACAGTACTTTGTTGTGTGGTTCTTCTGTAGAACACCACTCCCCCTAAACATAAATTAATAAAATTAATAACTGAATGTTTTGATTTTAAATGATTTGTTTTTATTATTATTTTTTAATATAATAATTAATATAGAATTTTATACACACCATACAATTTTCAAAATATTTTGTTTTTTTAGTTTTTTATTCTAATTATTATAAATTTCAATAAAATTTTATCCGTTGGGTCAAAAAACTTGAAAGTTTAATACAAGATTCCCCATAAGTTACTATAATAGCAGTTTGAAAATATTAAAAATACATAGTCAAAATTTTTATTTATAAAATTATAACCGTTTAAAGTTCAACTTTTGACAAAACTTGTTTAATTGAAAATTTACAAATTCTTTAGTTACTAAAAATTTATAAAATGTTAAACTTTTATAGCTAAGGATTAAAAATTTGAACAAGGTTCCGCGTAACATAATCATCACGATTTAGGACGTATTCAAGAATATAAATTTTTTACAAGCATTAAAGTTCAAATCTTAACAAAATACGGAAAAAACATGAAAATTAGCAAATTATTTTGAGTTAGACATTTTTATAAACTGACATTTGTTGTCTCCGTCATAACAAGGCTAATTAAATTTTGTTAATAGGTGTCAACCAATTTTATTACTTACCAAAATCTCAAGTTCGTCTAGTGTAGCTGGATCGATAGGATTTTTCTTTTTTCTGTAGTTTCTGATAGTTCGTTTTAATTTTTCTTCGACGGGCATCCTTGCTCTGGTGTAGCATCTAATTGAGACACAGCTTCAGCATACATCTGTGACGGATTAGCTCCAGAATACTTTGCAATCTCTTTAAATTTATTGATGGCTTTTGCAATATCAATTTTTGCTGGTTCAGCTGGGTGCTCATGCATTACTTTGAGTACTGGGTGTGTTAAAAGTATAGAGGTGTGGAGAATAGCTGGGCAGTTTAAAGAACTCTACTACATCTCCATATTGTATAATATTTTTTTCCCGCGTATTTCATTACGAACATATAGCCTTTAAACATTATTTTGTCTTTTCCTTTATTAGATGTAATTATTAACATAATTAAACACAAAAAATAACTTGAAAATGACAACTTAAAAGTTTAAACTCAAGTTAACACGACAATTCAATGACTTCAGTTCGATGAAATATGTTTTACTACATTGTGTAACAACTAAATAATCTATATAATAAATTAATAACTAGTCACTAGGTAATACCTACAATAAAATTATGCAGGTGTGCCTGTCGTCTGTATAATTTTAACCGTCTAAATAAGTCAAATAACTTTTAGGCCAGTATAGCCCAGTATAAATACCTTTTTAATCTTAATGATAGTTATATACCTCTATTGTACTTTTATGATCATATAATATACAATATATACACAAATTATAGCTATGCATAGGTACAAAATATAAGATATAAGATATAGAATATTAATTGAATGATGTTAACTAAAATTTCCCAACACGAAAATATACCACTCCCAAAACATAGCATAACAAAGTTAAGCTGTTTTAAATATTTTTGAATGTGAACAATTTAAATATTATTTTTAAACATAAATATATATATTATATTTAATTATTCAAAATTTATAAATTTGGTTACGAAAGTATTCAACAGATAGAACACCTGGGCAGTTGAATTATTGATCTACATTTTTAATTAGAAAATTAGAACTTATGACTAATGAAATATGACATAATAATATATGGCAAAATATAAAAATTTGGTTTTTATTTTCATGGTTTTTTTTTTTGTTTGGTTTTTTCTCTGGTCTTTTATTCCTTTGGTTTTTAATTTTTTGGTTTTTTTTCCGTGATTCCAATGGTATAATATATAATTTATTTTTACAATTATAATATACTAGTAGTACTAGATACTAGATTTAGTAATTAGGACTTAAGAGTATATATTATAATATACATAATACATATATATGCAGTATACACTATATAGTGCATACTATACAATTATATCAAAAAATATAATGAATAGGTAAATTTTGTTTTAAATACAATTTTAAAAGTTTTGAATATTCACAAATTATAAATTTTGATCACAAAATGTTGGCACCCATTTGGTCGCCATTGGCTCCCCAAATATAGACTTGCTGTAATATCCTATTCCTGCTAAAAATATATGAATCTTTGTTTATACCTTTAGTATTTCTTTAAGAATTGTAGAAATTAACAACAACAATTTTACTCTTTTAACTAGGTATTTCGATTTAAAAAAAAAAAATGAGTTCTCTCAAAATGTTGGTGTTCTTCAGCTGTTTTTTGTATAAATATAGTTTCTATTTATATTGAATATTTAATTTTTGTAAGAATTGCTTTTAAATTTGCATATTTTATAAAATAAAAATATTTTAAATTCATCTGCACTTAAGTTACTAACACTTTTTTTAAACTTGTACTTTTGAATGCTTTTGATGATGTCCAGATGGTTTTGCAGTTGAAGATTTGCTTCAACGAGGTCGTGGCTGGAAGAGAGTACGCCTGTGTCGTTGTTGTTGGTTCCGATAAGGGTATTGTCTGAGGTTAGGATATCTGCTGTGAATAAAGTATAGAGGAAAGGAGTGATGTCACTACCTTGGGGGACACCTGCTGAGATTGTTTGTAAACTGGAGAGTGCTGTATTTATTTTTACTCTGAAGCTTCTGTCTCTAAAATTATGTATTAGACACTTAATTGATGCAACCTGTTCCGTATCTTGGAGGGCATGCTGCAGGTGTGCTCCACTGAATGCTGTTGTGTCTGTGATGCTGCGAGATGCAGCTCATCATCTAAAACAAATTGACCAGTATTCAATTCTTCAAACTCTTAAACAATGATGTTTTTGGTAAAACCATAAAATCGTTGCAGAGACGTTTTAAGATGGAGCTAGTGTCTTGTGATAAAATATTATAAAAACTTATGAACAAAGATTCAAACATTGTATTAGGTGCAATGAAAATCTAACTGCTGTTTCGATAGAAAATAAAATTATTAAGTTTTGCTAGCCAATATATTATATAAGTATCTATTACGCATACAAGTATAAATGTTGTATTACTTTTGTTAATACCTTATTTTTAATAAATAAATTAAATTTTTTTTTTACTATAGGTTTTGCAGTACTAGATATAAGTAAGT